>NW_026088622.1:0-23881 GCF_022605725.1 Anthonomus grandis grandis | reverse complement strand
ACACATCTCGTGAGAGTCAAAAGTATCTCTTGCAAGAGGGATTTATAAAGTTAATACATAAATACCACTGTGCATTAGAAAATAAAGTTCAGGTAAGATACAAAGATCTTGACCTGAAAGTATCAAACATACTAATAAAAGCGAAAAATTGCACAAGCTTTTCTATTTTACCTTTAACACACTTAAAGTTCAAACAAGAATAAAATGATATTAGGTAATCAGCGATATTTAAAAAAAAAAGCAAAATTACCATTAGGCTTTATCAAAATAGGAGAAAAACCTATAAAAGGGATTTCTAACAACTTATCTATTAATTATCTGATATTTCTAATAGAAATTCAAAAAATCTAGGTATTTGGTTAGACTGGTTAGAGTTAAATTTTAAATCTCATGCATTGGAAAATATTTGCATTTTAAAATACATTATTTATTCAAGTATCCACCTTAAGTTCATAGACCAAAAAAACTATATAACTATAATGTTCTAAGCTTGCTTCATTTTAATTATTGCTAAATCATATTGTTTTTTCTCAATCATATCTTTTAAAGCAAAATGAAATATCTAGATTGCAAATGCTGCAAACAAGAGATGATGGTGGGAAAATAGAGTAGAGACAGTTAGAAAATAGAGACAGTTACAGAAGACAGCTCAAAATTTTCTGCCAGTCAAGGAAAGTTGGTTTAATGTTTTAAGGAATACACAGTATAAGGGTAACAAAAATTAAAAGAATTGAAAAATTTAATTTTCGTAAGACCTCTTTAAAGAAATAGTTCTTTAGGAACCTCACATAAATAGTATTAGATTGAACTTATGTAATTGTGATATATACACCTACAGGTTAACATGTTAGTCAAAAGTCTATTGCTGTGAATAATTTTGCACACTTTTAATCTTGTTCAGTGTAATCACATCCTAAACTATAATAACAGACTATTAGATCTTGTTTTATCTAACTTCACCTGTACTGTTTCTTGTAGTGACGTGCCTTTTATCGTGGAGGATTTTGCATCACCCTACACTGGAAATTGATTTTAATGTCTCAGGCGAACGTGTCCATAATTTTCAGCTTAATAAAAACTTATCTCATTCTTTCAACTTTAGAAAGGCCAACTTCCATCTCCTTATAACTCGATCCTTGAAGCTGACTGGTCTACTGTGTATTTATCCTTTAACGTTAATGATGCATGTGGAGCCCTATATGATATATTGAATGGCATATTTGCCACACACATTCCTATTAAGCAGCAACGTAAAAGAAGATTTCCAAATTATTATTCTCGAGAATTGATTAAGAACATTTATAGGAAAGAAAAGGCTTTCAAGGACTTTAAAATGTACAATTCTCCATTTTTTCAAAATAAATTCCATTCTCTTATACGCCTTATCAAACTACAAATACGCAATGAATATAAGTTGTATATATCAAACACCGAAAGGAATATTTCTTTGGACCCATCTAGCTTTTGGAATTTTATTGGTTCTAAGAAGGCTGGCACCAGGATTCCTGGTATGAGGAGGGTACCCGATGACGTGGTAATTAAAGACCCACAAGACATTGTTGATGCTTTTGCACTGTTCTTTGGTGAGGCATTTATACAATCAAATTTCATTAATTAAATTTAAAGATTGCATTGGTTTCCTGGCTGATCCGCTGACCTACATTTTCAACTTAATACTGTCAACAGAACAGATTCCTGAAACTTGGAAAACTGCTAAAATAATACCTATTTTAAAAGCTGGGGACTCTGATCAAATCGTGAATTATTTAATTTATTTCATTCCTACTTGATTGGTAGATCTTAATATGTTGAATATGAGGGTTTTAAATTGAAACTTTTTAACATAACGTCGGGTGTGCCACAGGGCTCGAACCTGGGTCCGCTCCTGTTTAGTTTTTTTATAAATGACTTGATTGAGTCACTCACTTGTCATAGGCTGGCTTTTGCCGATGATTTGAAGCTATATTTAAATGTATATGGTTTGGAGGATTGTGTTTTTCTTCAGAACTGTCTAAATACATTGAACGTATGGTGTGCTGTTAACAGGTTAGGCTTAAATGTAGTGTGGTCAGTTACTCTAGATCAAAAACACCCTTAAATTTTGATTACTTTATTAATGATACTATTTTGAGTAGATTAGAGCAAATTACTGATCTTGGTATTTGACTTTGAATTATTACAATTAATATTGACTCTGCATTTACATTCGTTCCACACTTCAACAACATAGTCAAGTCAGCCCTGAGAAGGCTTGGGTTCATAATTAGAAGTTCTCAGAGTTTTACTTTGGAATCTACATTAAGACTGCTTTTCTGTTGCTTTGTGAGATCAAAACTGGAGTTTGGCTGCATTATATGGAACCCGCTCTATCAGAATCATGTTGGTCTCCTTGAATCTGTTCAGCCTAGATTTGCTAAGTTTTTGGCCTTCAGGCAGGATGGAATATATCCAGTTAGAGGGTTTGATCATCGGCAACTATTGGAGCTCTCATCTACATCCATTACATCTCAGAAGAATGATCTTCTCTGTAAAATTCCTGCATGGGTTACCGAATGGATTAATTGATAGTCCTGTACTTCTTTCTGGTGTACGTTTCATGGTGCCTAGGTTTAATGCTAGACATCCCCTAACATTCTTTCTGCCAAGGCTTCAATATGCGCTATATTTAATCGGATCTGTCACATGTGCGATATAAATTTCTCTCCGGTTCAACTTTTATAATTGGGTTTTTATATCATATTAATAGTTATTTGTTCTAATTTTTTGGATAACTTTTGAGATTGTGACTTTACTTTTTTCCTTTTCTTTTCATTCTTTTAGGTTTGTTTTGTGTTTTTTTTAACTATATTTTTCATTGTTTTGCAACTGTTTCCTGTTATTGGGCAAGTTGCCTGTTGGAAATAAAGGCTTATTATTATATATATTTTAGCCCTATTATTTTGCAGTAAATGTGTCTGACTTGTGTTAATAGTATTTTTTTTGTTTAATTTTTTACCCGAAAATGGCATTCATAATTATAAATAAAAATACACATTTAAAGAGTTGCCATGTTTTTTTTTAAACCACAGATCACACTTATTACCAGCTATATTTTTATATGAAATAATCATTTTTGTGAAGAGAAACACCCATATACTTGACAAGAACATTCTTATGCCTAGTATATTGATAACACTAATAGAGTGCTATATTTTAAAATATCCCAATACATCAGCTGTCAGTTTTCTCTTTAAATTTTATGTGATATGGAACACTAGAACAGTATAGAAGAATAACATTTTTAAAAATAAGTAGGTTAAGTTTATAATCTATCTGGCGAAATACAAAACAATTTACACATCAATAGAAGTAAAAATCATTGATATATTTTAAAAAAAGCTCAGGAAAGTGTTTTTTTTGTTTAGCAGTAAACAAAAATATGGCCCTGGGTTGGGTTGGATCCCTCTGTAATATAAGTAAAGATATATCCCAGCAGATATTTTTTTATTTCAATTTAATTAATTATTTAAGTTCTTCTGATGAGAAACTTGCAATATTTAGATACAAAACTGAAATGATCTGCAAAAATAATAAAATTAGCACTAGGATCACTGCATTCGGAATAAATAATATAGACCAGTCACAACTTCATACAGATCATTAATACTGTTTCTCAGAAAATATATGAATAACTTCCCATTTAATATTGCTTACCAAGACAAAGATTTTAGAAAAATATTTTCTTGTGAAGTGTTGACAGTTTTATTTATTTTAATGTCTTGTTTCAAAATAATTGGAATGTCTAGTATTAATGCTAAATGGTTGGAGAGATTAGTCATATGGATATGCTCCTGCATTTGGTAAACTTTAAAATATATTATCTAAATAAGCATCAGTTGGTTGGTGAAAAAATCATTCTAAAAAGATCAATCAAATAGACTCAATTAAATCTGTTAATTGTTTACTTTTATAATCACCTGATATAAAAATCTATGTTAAAATCACCAAAAATAATTATGGTTTTATACTGTTTTTAAGTTTGCATAGAGGTTTCAAATTTGGTAATAATTATTTCATCTGGCCTATACATCCACCAATGTCTGATGTTTACTAGAACACACTCTTTTAGATTTAGCACAGTAAATAGTAGGCACCTATATGACACCAGACATGGGGAAAATCTCTTACTTCCACAAGACCGGCTTAGTCTGACCCATAAGGCCTATATGACTAATGCCATAAAACTTTTTAATGCAATATCCGAAACCATTTAATTAGATTTAACCAAGTAACGAAAAACCTGATTTTGGAGATATGTCCATACTCATTGGACAAATTCTACAATAGTCTTTAACCTAGTCTATCAAAATTTATCGAATATTAAACTTTCATACCTGCATAACAAATGTTTCATATATACTTAGTGAGCATTTCTGATGCGAACCAAAATTGTATTTTGTTTTATGTTCCTGTCTAAAACTTTAGATGCTTTTTGATTGTGAACAAAATGTAAGTTTTTTGTTTGCTATGTTATGTAGGTAAAACTCTGATACATGAATGTCTCCCTTTATGCACTGTATTATTGGCGTTTGACAGTCTATACCTTTTACCTTTATACATATTGTAACTTCACCATGTATGGGATAACTTCTACAGAAATGGTATATTTTTCTAACTTATGCAATTTAATTTAATTTAATTTTTACACTACCAGTGTTCACTAATACAGACTATATCTAAATTAAGCCGCAAAGAATGAATTTCTACTATATTATTTCTTAGACATAGCATTTACCAAAAATTTGTAATTTGATTATATGAACTATTAGTTTTATTACAGAATACATCTCTTGATATATAAGTAGAATCAGTGTTAGTAAAATCTATACTACAGAGATAACCATCATAATATATTTATGTCTTTGGTGACTATAATTTGCCAGAAGCTCTGCCATGAATATGGCTTTTAGGTTGAGTGTCTGGCAGCATCTAATGCAATGTTATTAGCAAATTATTTTGGGATTTTACAGCTATTTCAGTTAAACATCTTGATCTTCTCTTTTCAAATGATAGTAGCGTTTAGCACATGTTTTGTGGATCTGATTTTGACAGACAGTATACATAATTATATTTAAAAGGAATGCCTAGACCTGACAATCTCAAATTTTTTAGGTGTCATTCTCTGTGAGCCGAATCTCTAGCTTTAAGCAAATTGATTCCAATTTGAATTGTTTTTATAAGATTTTGGGAATGGGAATTGCTTTCTTTGCCCCTCTAAAGAAGTTTCACCTTAGCACATATACTAATTGGTTTCCTTCTGAACTGAGATGCCTGAAAAGAGAAAGTTGCACAAAAAATACATTAAATCCAAGTCATATTTGAGTTTTGTAAATTGAGATCCAAGTGTAAAAGGAAGAGTGACATTTGCTGTCCATAAATCATCTATTCATTTTAGAATCAGTTTTTTAGATTTTGTGCACTCAGGTTGGTTTTGCTTGTTTGCTTTGTTGATAAAGCATTATAATTAAGATTACATAATGTAATTTGTATCTGATTACTTTTGAATATAGATGATATTTTTATAGACTGTAGCAGTTTGTTGGAGTGCATAAACTTAGATCTACGAACTAGCATTAGAATTCACCAATTAATTTATGGTCAAAATTTTCACATAGATTGTTACTGTGAAAACTCATTAATGGTTGCAATACGAGTCCTAACAACTATATATTGGGACAAGTAGTCATTTTACGAATAACATTCCAGTTTACCTTAATTCTTTTAATTTATTTTTTTTTATTTAAAAATAATAAATTAATAACATTTTTTATGTTTTAGAGAATTATGTTTAAGGTTTAATAAAACTTTGATGTTAAATAATATTTATTTAATTGTTTGATAATCAAAAAATTTTGACAACTAAATGTTGGAACATGGGTTGCTTTTGCTCAAATTTTTCCAGTTTTATTAGCATGGTGCGAAGATGGCTTTGAATAAACAAAAGTAGTGCGTTGTCAATAATAAAAAATTTGATGCGTCACTTGACCATTAATAATCAATTACTGTCATTTTTATTACGGGTAAAATACAATAATGGCTCGTGGAAAACCTACTGATCTAAAAGCGCGAGAAATTATTATCCGGCAGTACCATAAAGGGAAAACAATGCAAGAAATCTCCACTGAATTAAATGTTGCAACAACTACTATATTTAATATAATTAAAAAATATGGTGAAACTGCCAGTATTGGTGTTCGCCGCAAAAGTTCAGGACGTCCAAAAGTTGTTTCTCAAAGAAATGTAAGAAACTTGATTAAAATTTGTAAGTCGGGAAGAAGAAATACTCTACAAGAAGTAACTGCAAGGTGGAATAGAGAAAGTGGGATAAATGTTTCCAGAGAATGCTGCCACAAATATACCCACAAGAGCGGTCTTAGTTTTTATAAGGTATGTTTAATAGGCTGTTCTGTGCAATATTATTTTCATTTTTCTCATTTTTTCCCCTAGGCCAAAGAAAAACCATTGTTAATGGAGATTCAAAAAAGGAATCGTTACATTTGGGCCAAATCAAAACTTTCGTGGACCAAAGAAAATTGGAGCAAAGTTATTTATAGCGACGAAAGGAAATTTGATGTCTTTGTCGGAGATTATCGAAAGCGTGTGATTCGGGACAAAACAGAAGCATTCCATAAGGATTGTCTTAAAAGGACTGTAAAGTTTCCACAGGGCATCATGGTGTGGGGTTGTATGTCAGCTAAAGGGTTGGGAACATTGCATCTATTAGGGATTTGGGAGTTATTTTTGATGAGAAACTCACATTTATTGATCATATTAATTCAATTTCTGTAAAAGCATCAAAATTGCTAGGGTTTGTTATGAGAAACTGTTCATATTTCTCAGTCTCTTCAACAAGAAGGGTTTATTGCTCCCTAGTAAGAACTATATTGGAGTACTGCTCTGTAGTTTGGTCTCCATACCACCAGATTCATATCGATGCTTTAGAAAGAGTTCAACATAAATTCCTGAGATATTGTGTTCATAGAACTTTAACTGTTATTATTGAGAACCATGACTATTCTTATATTGAAAGTCAATTGTCTATTCCGACACTGTCGCAACGCCGTAATATTTCTGGTGCTAGTTTTATATATAAGATCGTTAATAGGCTTATTGATTGCCCTGATCTGTTGGGTCGCATACGATTTAATGTTCCTCATCACGGGTTGCGCCATAATGTAACCTTTAACATTCCATTCCACAGAACATCCTATGGAATTAATAATCCTATGGATAGGTATATGAATTTGTTAAACAATTCGAATATTGATGTGTTTAACATAAGTTCCTTAATGCATCTAAAGAGGTCACTTACTTCATAATTGTGCATAAAATTTTGTATTTACATTCTTGCATATAGATTATTAAGGTTGTTTCTAGTATATGTAGTATAGGTGTTTTTTACTTTGGTATTAATTTTTTAAGTAGGTTTAGATTATCACAGTTGTTTATGTAAATATTATTGCTTTGTAAAATTTACAGTTAATGGGGTTTTCCCGTATTATAAATAAATAAAGCTGTCGATAAAACAGAATTTAGAGGACGCGAAGATGGCTTTGAATAAACAAAAGTAAGTAGTGCGTTGTCAACAATACAAATTTTGATGCGTCACTTGACCATTAATAATCAATTACTGTCATTTTTATTACGAGTAACATACAATAATGGCTCGTGGAAAACCTACTGATCTAAAAGTGCGAGAAATTATTATCCGGCAGTACCATAAAGGGAAAACAATGCGAGAAATCTCCAGTGAATTAAATGTTGCAACAACTACTATATTTAATATAATTAAAAAATATGGTGAAACTGCCAGCAGAGAAAAACAAACCACCGAGAAGCGACAAAACCCGCATTTACCATTGATTTTCTGGGGTCCAATTTTGGTGCCCTTGAACGGACTTAAATGACTGGCGCTACATATTAAGTAACGGAGAAAAATCGTTTTGGCAATTTAATAGTTTCGTACACGGAGAGAAATACGACAATTAATAGATTAAAAATTTTATTGGGAATTTGAAATCAAAACTATTACATTATTTTACTATTGGTATAGTTAAGTTATAAGTATACCTAAACTATACCGGGTGACACAGGAAAAAGAGAAAACACGCAACAACTTTTTTATTTTTCAAGATAAACAAATGTATGAAAAAATAAACTGGGTGTCCTATTTAAAATAAGAAAGTTCGTGTCATTTCCGGTTCAACCGGAAGTGATCAAAAACAATTGAATACGTCAAAATATGCTTTTAAAACCATTAAATGAAACCATTGAAAAATAAAAAAGTTATTGCGTGTTCCCTTTTTCCTGTGTCATCCGGTATAGTGCCAACTATAAAAATTACCATTTAGGATAAATAATGGAAAACAAAAAATCTTCTAAATAAACTTTTATTTTTTGAGAGAATAATATTGGCCCATTGTATAATGACAAAAATACATTGGCAATAATTAAATTAAACCTAGGTACATTTATACATTCCGCAAAATTTTTAGTTTTCGAACATTTTTATCTTTATTTGTTTTTAAGACCCTATTATTATATTTAATGGTATAAAATATTTTCATAAATATGAATAATTTTAAGGGTTTTTGGAAAATGTGCACAAGGGTGTTCATAATTAATAGTTTTCCACACCCTGTCTTTGATGCCTTTGAATCCACGAAAAGCACAGGTATAAGGCATATTATAAAAGTTTTTAATAAAATAAAGAGCACAATGACAACACACACAAAAATAAAGACAGAGAAAAATTCAGGCAACACTTGACTAGACTAAACTAGGCGTCGAATATTACCGGACTAACCGACGGCTGGCAGGGGACCGGCAATAAGACAAGTATACCAAATAAGCTCGCACATGCGCAAGAAAAATCGGTCCCGGCTTTGTCCCTTCTCGGTGGTTTGTTTTTCTCTGCTGCCAGTATTGGTGTTCGCGGCAAAAGTTCAGGACGTCCAAAAGTTGTTTCTCAAAGAAATGTAAGGAACTTGATTAAAATTTGTAAGTCTGGAAGAAGAAATACTCTACAAGAAGTAACTGCAAGGTGGAATAGAGAAAGTGGGATAAATGTTTCCAGAGAATGCTGCCGCAAATATATCCACAAGAGCGGTCTTAGTTTTTATAAGGTATGTTTAATAGGCTGTTCTGTGCAATATTATTTTCATTTTTCTCATTTTTTCACCTAGGCCAAAGAAAAACCATTGTTAATGGAGACTCAAAAAAGGAATCATTACATTTGGGCCAAATCAAAACTTTTGTGGACCAAAGAAAATTGGAGCAAAGTTATTTATAGCGACAAAAGCAAATTTGATGTCTGTGTCGGAGATTATCGAAAGCGTGTGATTCGGGACAAAACAGAAGCATTCCATAAGGATTGTCTTAAAAGGACTGTAAAGTTTCCACAGGGCATCATGGTGTGGGGTTGTATGTCAGCTAAAGGGTTGGGAATGTTACACTTTATTGATGGCATAGTAAATGCAGAAAAATATCAAGACATTCTCAAACATTCGCTTTTACCAAGTGCAGCAAATTTATATCCATCTGGAGATTTTATCTTTCAACAGGATGGTGCCTCATGTCATACTGCTAAATCTACCAAAAAATGGATGGGGAAACATAATATTAAACATTTGTCATACCCCTCTAGCAGCCCGGATCTCAATCCAATCGAAACACTTTGGCACAAAATGAAGCAAGGCCTAAGAAATAGTCCGCAGCGTACTTTGCCACAACTACGTGCTAAACTACAGGAAATATGGGATAGTTTCACCCCTGAATTTTGTGAAGGTCTAGTTGGTACAATGCCTCATAGTTCAGGCTGTTATTCAAGCTAAGGGCGACGTTACGCCTTACTAATTTGTATTTTCCTTTTTTAAAACTCACTTGTTCCAATATTTAGTTGTCAGCATTTTTCATTCATTTACCAAGTAATTAAATACTAAATAACTTAAAATATATAAATAAATTATAAAAACAACATTAAACATTATTAAAAAGCTGGTTCATTTCATATTTATGATTAAATAAAAATTTAATAAAATATTTTTTCGCTAAATGGGCATTTTATTTTAAAATAACTGCTTGTTCCAACATATAGTTGTTAGGGCTCGTATTAAAGTGTTTAGCCTGTTGGTAAATTTATTTAAGAAACAATTGATCAATTCTGTTAATTAGGTTTAGGTTTCAAACTTTTAAGTTTATATCTCATATTATATTTTTGGATTCCTACTTATTGTACTTATCTTGGATATCTTTAAATTAACTTGTAAATTACTGCTATTATGTTGTTTAATTATGTAATGAGGTATCAAGTAGAAAAATAATTTATTTAAATGCTAAAATGATATAAAAATGGACTTGAAAATGGAAGCTACAAAATTTACTACCCATGTTTTTAAGTTAAAATATCATTATACCAAATTTAAATGATGCAATAATACAGGGTATTTCAGAACTATGAGATCAAACTTCTAGGGATAATTCAGTGCAACATTAAAAAATATATGAGTATAGGGACCCATGTCGGGAAAAGTGTCACTACGGTCCTAAGACGCGTTAAAGACGATGAATTGCCTAAATAGGATGTAATGCATTTAATTTTTGCCTTTTGTACAGGGTCTTTCCCCATATATTGACCCCCCTCTACAGGGGTAATGCGAAAAGTTAAAAAAAAAATTAATACAAAACTTTTGGGGTTTTACTTTAAATTTTTGAATGTCAAAATTTTTTTTTTCGTTTAGAAACGTCAAATTTTAACAGGTGATCAGTTTTTTTTTATGGAACACACTGTATATGACTTCATAGTTAAAAAGAGCCGAATTTTCTGATTTCAAATATATATAGTTTAACTATGTTTTATTAAACCGTTTCGGAAATATCGGGCTACAAACTTTAAAAAAATAATATATTGAAGATCTTGGCAAGCGCTGCATTGTTATTGTTTGGCGTTTTTTTTAAGATAAATGAATTGAGTAGAAACAATAAAAACAGAAGATTTATTATTACTAAGGTGATATTTAGCATCTTTTTATTGACAAGGATACATTATTTTAACAATTGTTAAACTTTAATTTAGACGTAATTATAACTATAAGTGCTCTATATGACCACCACCATTATCAATACAGTTTATATAATCCTGCTCAATTTTGTGTATTGTATTCCTTATAAATTGTCTATGATTTTGATTGATATCATCTATCGCGGTAATAATTTTTCTGCGGAGCTCCTCGACATTTTCAGTTCTCTGTTCGTAAACTTTATTTTGCAGGTAACCCCACAGAAATGAGTCAAGAGGTGTCAGGTCTGGACTGTTTAGTGGCCAACGAATTGGCCCAGTTCGTCCAATCCACAGGTTATATCTTTCATTTAATCTCAAAACAGGTAACACATTATGCGGTGGGGCACCATCTTCATGCCAAACTATTTGCTCATATTGCCTTATGGGTAGATCTTCAAGTTTAGTTTCAATTTGATAAGTAAGCATCTCTAGGTATCTCTCCCGTCAAGTTGCCGTTATAAAAAATAGGTCCTATTACCTGGTCATTTAAAATTCCACACCATACATGTAGAGATTGCTACCCTTGAAACTTAATTTTCCTTGTTATTCGGGGGTTTTTTCTTGACCAAAAGCGAACATTTTTTCGATTGTAAATGCCCGCGGTTGTAAAGATGCACTCGTCAGTCCACAAAATTTTTCTAAAAAAGTGTTTATCTTCTTCTTTTAGCACTAGCATCGCTTGACAAAATTCCACCCGTTTATTGCTTTGCTCTACACTTAAAGTTTGAACAGGTAATATTCGATAAGCAAAATATTTATACATTTTTAAAGTTGAATAAATTTTTTTGGCCAATCGATCAAAGTAAATTCTGGCATCTTCTATGGAATGATTTGGGTGTTCTAAAAAGAAATTCAACATTTTTGATGGGCAATTTGAGGGAGACAAAGGCCCGAACATGATAGCGTAGATCTAAATGTATTCAAAAATTAGTAAAAACGTACATACCTTCGAAATATAGCAAAATATGTAATTCTTCTTCTGGATCGACAAGAACTGTCCGACGTTTTCTTCGTAGAGTTTTTCTGATGCAAAATGCTCGTTCTATATTTTTAAACGTATTTTTTGCCGGAATTGTGTGTTAAGGAAAGGTTCGACGATATTCCTCTCTGGCGGCATTTGCGTTATTATTTTTATAAAATATACGGACGATGTCACATTTTTCTTCATCACTGTACGGCATTTTTTAACATTTATGGCTCAACAAACAAGAAATGACAATGCCATCTGAATGATTTGTTTTTTAATAAATGTCAAACAATAACAATGCAGCGCCTACCAAGATCTTCAATATATTATTTTTTTAAAGTTTGGAGCCCGATATTTCTGAAATGGTTTAATAAAACATAGTTAAACTATATATATTTGAAATTAGAAAATTCGGCTCTTTTTAACTATGAAGTCACCCAGTCACCCAGACCAAGGCCAATACGAGCGAGACGCAAAAACGACATCGCTCGGAGGGAGAAACTCCGCCGGAGTCAAAAAGACCCAGGAAAAAGCCCAGGGGCCCAAGACGGGAACCAGGGCTGTCCTATCGGGATGCTGCGGCGGGGTAAGAATGGCCATAACAGCCAAAAAATACCCCGAGGCATTCGTCTCGGAGGAGCAGGCAAACACCCTAAAGGGCTGGCTGCTCAACAAAACGCTCGCTCTGCAGAGCGGATCACAAATTGCGCCCAAGTTTGCAGGCGTAAGCCACGGTGGGAAAATCCTTCACATCACCTGTGTCGACGGCCACTAAGTCAACTAAAAATTGGCTCGTCGGACTGGTGCAGAAGGAAACTCCCTGGGAAGGGGCTGAACTCCAGATAACGGAGGACGGCAAACTTCCCAGACCGGTGAAGGCAATAACCTGGGTGCCGGGACCTACTGAGGAACCAAAAGCACTCCTACACAAGCTGGATGTTCAAAACAACATCAACACCAGCTTGTGGAAAGTGCTCGACATGAGGAAGGACCAGGACAACAAGGGTTGCCTGGTAACGCTCCTCATGGACGAGAAATCCTGGGCCAAAGTAAGGGAAGCGAATCAATAGCTATACCTCAACTTTGGCAGCATAAAAATCAGACTCTTGGCCGTCTCAGCCAAGAGAAAGAGAAGAGGGACCAGGCAACCCCTATGGAAACAGAGGGATTGTCGGGAACCTCTTCTTCCTAAAATCGCTCTCCGCAATGGGTGCGAGGCTGATACAAATAAACCTCCACCACTGCAAAGCAGCCACTGCGGCCTTACAAAAATGCATAGCCGACAACAATATTCAGATAGCCCTGATTCAGGAACCTTATACTTATAGGGGCCAGATAAGGGGACTAGGAAACCTCAACGGGAGACTAGTGTCAGACCCAAAAGAGGGACCTAACCTAAGAAGCTGTATCTTTATAAGAAAAGATATAGAGACCACACCGCTGTGGGAGTTTTGTGACAGGGACACAGCGGCGGTCAAAGTACAAATCAAAACAGCGGAGAGGAGCTACGATACAATAATAGTATCAGCATACTTCCGCACGATCAACAAGGGGAACCACCTCCGATAACAGTTCGGAGGTTGATAGACCATCAAAGATTGGAAAACCTTATAATAGGCTGTGACGCCAATGCTCACCACACTATCTGGGGAAGCACTGGAACAAACAAACGAGGCGAATCATTATTAAATTACTGTGCTGCCTCCGGTCTAAATATACTTAATGTGGGGGAGAAACCGACCTTCGTCAACATACTCCGCAGAGAAGTAATTGATCTAACCATTGGCAAAGGACGCATCTGCGACCTCGTTAAAAAATGGCATGTATCTGACGAACCAAGTTTGTCGGATCACAGGTACATAAGATTCGATCTAGAATCTATGGATACAAATCCGGAGACCTACAGGAACGCCAGGAAAACGGACTGGGACCTCTTCAATGAGATACTAGGACGCGAACTGGAGAACTGTCCAACGGAGGCAAAAGACAATGTAGAGCTCGAAGTGCTGACAGAGTCAGTCACTGAGGCTATTAAAGTTGCTTTTAAAAATTCATGTCCACTAAGCAAACCGCGTCAAGCAGGGAACACCTCATGGTGGAACCAAGAATTGGGCGAGCTAAGGAAGACAGTAAGAAAGCTTTTTAACAGAGCCAAAAGAACTGGCGAGTGGAATCTATACAGACAACACTTAACCAGGTACAATGATGCTATAAAAAGAGCAAAGAAAGAAGGGTGGAGGAAGCTATGCCGGGACCTAACAGAGACACCAGCATATGCTAGACTCCACAAGGCAATATCCAAAGGGCCACGACAAACCCTAGGCTCTTGTCTAAAACCCGATGGAGAATATACGACAACCGAGGAAGAAACGCTTGGCTTAATGCTGAACACGCACTTTCCGGGATCGAAAATTCTCCACCAATCAGAACATACCCAGGACCCAACTCCTATCATTCCGAACAGGGGCAAAAGGGAACACTGGGAACTAGCAAAAAAGGTAGTAACCTACGAGAAGGTTAAATGGGCGATAAATTCCTTCAAACCATTTAAATCTCCCGGAATGGATGGCATAATGCCAGTCATGTTACAGCGGGGTAGCGAACTGCTGCTGCCTGCACTATGTAAAATAATGCGGGCAAGTCTAGCCACGGCGCATATACCAGAGAGTTGGAGGGAAGCAAAAGTAGTATTTCTACCAAAGACGGGACGCGACTCCTATGCGAAACCTAAATCCTTCCGACCAATCTGCCTTACATCATTCCTCCTAAAAACAGAGGAAAAGCTCATAGAAAGGCATATCAGGGACAATGTATTACGGGTCAACCCTCTACATTCGACACCAGTATGCCTACCAACCAGGTAAATCTTGCGAATCAGCGATTCACGAGATAACCCAGAGGGTCGAACAATCTCTGAACAACAAAGAGATCGCCCTAGGAGCTTTCTTAGACATTGAGGGAGCCTTCGACAATACATCATATGACTCAATCAACCGTGCGATAGCAGCACGAGGAATACATCCCATGATTGGCGGCTGGATAACCCAAATGCTAAATCATAGGAAAGTAGCAGCAAATCTCAACAGCACAACGGTTAAGGCCAAAGTGTGCCGGGGAACACCGCAAGGGGGCGTACTGTCACCGCTGCTGTGGAACCTTGTATCGGACAGCTTGCTGACACGACTGGAGAGGCAGCTTATCCTCGCTATAGGATATGCTGACGATATAGTCATCCTTACACGAGGGGCTAGTCAGGCTCATGTATTCGAAAAAATGCAAAGAGCCCTGACTACTGTCGAGCACTGGTGTGAGGAAGAACAACTAAGGGTAAATCCCACAAAAACTACTCTGGTTTCCTTTACCAAAAGAAGGAAACTAGAGCCCATTAGAAACATAAAATTTTATGAAGAAAATCTGCGACTTGAAGACGAGGTCAAATATCTAGGTATAACCCTGGATAAAAAACTCAGCTTCAAGAAACATGTAATCCAGGCTACAAATAAAGCCATGAAAACTCTTATGTACTGTAAGAGAATGTTCGGTAGATCATGTGGACTGTCACCAAAAATGGTACATTGGATGTACACGACAATGGTTAGACCCATCATTACATACGCAGCACCTATATGGTGGCATGCGGCAGAAAAGAGGACTGTAATACAGATACTCAATAAAACACAACGAATAGCATGTCTAGGCAAAACAGAAGCGATGTCAACAACGCCGACTGCTGCCCTAGAGAACCTGATAGGACTAAGCCCGCTACACTTAGTGGTACGGGCTGAAGCTATAACGGGGGCGAAAAGACTGCTGTCAAATGGCGCAACAATCCTATCGAAAGATTTGCACAATGCCTTATTTGACAAGATACAGGACCTTGGGCGCCTGGCCCTAAGAACAGACAGAACCAAGGTCACATACCTAGACAAACCTTTTGTCATCAAAGAGAAAAGGGGACCACTGGACGCAGAAGCGAACAGGCTCAGGCAAAGAGGTTACTCAGTATGGCACACGGCAACCAAACGATCCAAGATCGGGATAGCTGTGGGCATGGTGGAGGACGAACAACAGGGCAGACAACTTATGCTAAACCTGGGCCTCGAAACAACAAATTTACAGGCAAGCATAATAGGAATACAAACCTGTGTCCAACTGATGAGAGAAGGGCTGCCAAGAGGCAAAACCTTCGCAATTTTCACAGGAGACCAGGCTGCAACACTTGCACTACAACAGTTCGAGACTAAGTCAAGGACTGTGCAAAGCTGCTGGGAGGATCTCAGGAACCTCGCTGAAGCGCAAAATAGGCCAGAGATAATCCTAGCAGAGAATATGGGTAACAATAAGGCTGCAAGAAGGGCTATCCAACTTGCAACCCAGGGAGCCAGCAACAGCCTGGTAGGCCCTGAACCAACATGTTGTGTCAACGATAAGACCTGGAAGAGGGAAATCGGCAACTGGCTAACAAACCAGAACAAATTCTACTGGGAACAGCTGCCAAAGATGGAACAATCCAAACAACTTATAGGCAGCCCACTCTTCAAGAAGGGTGAGAACATACTGGGCCTCTCCAGACAACAACTGCGAAGGGTCGCGGGGCTATTTACAGGCCATGCACCCAGCAGGAAACACCTGCATACGCAAAGGAAATCAGTTACCTCGCTATGTACCGTATTTTTTCGCCTAGGCCAAAGAAAAACCATTGTTAATGGAGACTCAAAAAAGGAATATTTATTTTTACGTTACATTTGGGCCAAATCAAAACTTTCGTTGACCAAAGAAAATTGGAGCAAAGTTATTTATAGCGACGAAAGAAAATTTGATGTCTGTGTCGGAGATTATCGAAAGCGTGTAATTCGGGACAAAACAGAAGCATTCCATAAGGATTGTCTTAAAAGGACTGTAAAGTTTCCACAGGGCATCATGGTGTGGGGCTGTATGTCAGCTAAAGGGATGGGAACATTACACTTTATTGATGGCATAGTAAATGCAGAAAAATATCAAGACATTCTCGAACATTCACTTTTACCAAGTGCAACAAATTTATATCCATCTGGAGATTTTATCTTTCAACAGGACAGTGCCTCATGTCATACTGCTAAATCTACCAAAAAATGGATGGAGGAACATAATATTAAAGTTTTGTCACACCCCTCTAGCAGCCCGGATCTCAATCCAATCGAAACACTTTGGCACAAAATGAAGCAACACCTAAGAAATAGTCCGCAGCATACTTTGCCACAACTACGTGCTAAACTACAGGAAATATGGGATAGTTTCACCCCTGAATTTTGTGAAGGTCTAGTTGGTACAATGCCTCATAGAGTTCAGGCTGTTATTCAAGCTAAGGGCGACGTTACACCTTACTAATTTGTATTTTCCTTTTTTAAAACTCACTTGTTCCAATATTTAGTTGTCAGCATTTTTCAATTATTTACCAAGTAATTAAATACTAAATAACTTAAAATATATAAATAAATTATAAAAACACTATTAAACATTATAAAAAAGCTTGTTCATTTCATATTTATGATTAAAAAAAAATTTAATAAAATATTTTCACTAAATGGGCATTTTATTTCAAAATAACTGCTTGTTCCAACATATAGTGGGTAGGGCTCATATTAAAGTGTTTGGCCTGTTGTTGAATTTATTTAAGAAACAATTGATCGATTCTGTTAATTAGGTTTAGGTTTCAAACTTTTAAGTTTATATCTCATATTATATTTTTGGATTACTACTTATGGTACTTATCTTGGATAACTTTAAATTAACTTGTAAATTACTGCTATTATGTTGTTTAATTATGTAATGGGGTATCGAGAAGAAAAATAATTTATTTAATTGCTAAAATGATATAAAAATGGACTTGAAAATGGAAGCTACAAAATTTACTACCTATGTTTTTAAGTTAAAATATCATTATACCAAATTTAAATGATGCAATAATACAGGGTGTTTCAGAACTGTAATGTGCCGACCTACATATCATACATATTATTTGAACATCCCTGTATTTCCCTATTTTTCCATTCACATAGATTAGTAAATACTTTATCTTGTTTTTGTATTAAGGATAAAACTTAATAGATTTGTTTCATTCTTATAGATTAGCTAATTACTTTATTATGTATTTTTCCCATCGTAATGTTATCTTCGACTCAATAAAACCATTCTTTGTATAATAGTTAAATATTAATTTGTAAGAAGATGAGAGGTAATTAAGTTGTTTTGTCATTCTAAGAAAGTTATTTACCTTCTCATAATAGAAGTTGGATTTTGGATGTTCAATTAAGATATTGTTATAATTATTAGTACCTATTGATAAAACGAGAATATATTGTACGACAGAAGGAAGAGCAAAACACTTACAGTGAGAACTCCGTAACAGTTTAAATCTTGTTTATAGTTTTAACTTTAATAAATATATAAAAAGTGCTCCAGTGCATTATTTCCAAACGGTCCATTACAGAACTATGAGATCAAACTTCTAGGGATAATTCAGTGCAACATTAGAAAATATTTGAGTATAGGGACCCATGTCGGGAAAAGTGTCACTACGGCCCTAAGACACGTTAAAGAAGATGAATTGCCTAAATAGGATGTAATGCATTTAATTTTTGCCTTTTGTACATGATGTCATCACAACAATTGTTTAAAATGTCAATATCAATGTTTAAAAATTTTATAGCTGATGACTTTTAACATCAGCAACGTTGGTCTGTCAACATATGTCAACAAAGGCATTGTTGATGATTTTCTGTACAAGTACCTGAGGATTGGGCTCAGCGGTTTGGGCACCAAGTTTGGAAATTTGATCCCATAGTTCTGAAACACCCTGTATATAATAAAACATAACACTTTTTTCTCTTGTAATAGGTGCTCGCAGATATTTCTTGTCAGTACATACAAGACATGAAGATAGAAGGGGTAGAAAAGGTTCATAAGAGTTTAAATGATGTGAACAATTGCCGAATTAATGAAGATTTATAATTAACTTCGTTTTATTCAATAAAGTAATTTATTAGTAGTGTGTGACTGTCAGCAGGGAATAAAATCACAAAATACATGAAAAAAAATCATTCAATTAAGGAAAGTTGAAATCAAAAATAGGGCTTCACTCACCTTTTCTGGCTTTGCAAAACTAATGCTGTGTAGATTTTAATACCACAATTTGATACGCCTTTGAAACTAAGAATTAGAAAACTATTGGGTGGTTTTCAAAATGATTACAAGCTGTAACTTAAAGAAAACATAACATAACAAATACCTGTCATTTGTTTTTATTTGAATTTTTCCATTTTCATTTTTCCACGAGTTTTGACGTTTTGACTATTGACACAAAGTAGATATTGCAGGCTAAGGGTGCTTTCACAGTTTCGCCGAGCGGTGTGAAGTTAGCTTGCGGTTCAGTGGCATTTTCGATACACAATTTTAAATCTAATACAGTTGTTTATTTCATTTCTTTTTGCATATTGGTATTATAATATAAATTTATGTTAGTATTTATTATACAGGGAAACAATTTCAAAACTTACAATGGCTATATCTGAGGAAACGGAAAAAAAATCGCTGAAAACATTTCTATAACAGTGTAGCGTTTTTACCGTTCGTTTAGGTGTCAATTAAAACGCTAGATGCACAAATATAGAAACTAGAAACATAGATGATTCCCAAATGATGGGAACAGCTGGCATTTTCGCGGCGGTTTAGATCATTACACTCCCACTACCTAAGCTCAATCAACTTGATCTCAAAGATGGTGGATGTCCATATAGGCAGAAGGTCCCCCTTTAGCAATAGAAGCTCCTGTATAAGCATTCCATGCTTTTCTCCAAAAAACAATGATGAGAAGTATAACAGCAGATCAGAACATGCACGCCTGTACACAAGTTCTAACGTGGGTCGAATCATCATCCAGTCCAAGTTAGAGAGTCCACTTTTCAGGTCATTGTCAGGCTTCCTAGGCCCTCGGCAAGCAACTCCTCCTTTAGAGAATACAAGGCATTTTAATGATCAATCATCTTTTCTTGATGAGCTTCATCTTTTACTTGATTCATGTGATTTTCCTGATATTGTATTACTAACTGAGCACTGGTTAAAGCCTAACGAATGTTTCTTAATATCTGATTATATTCCCATATCAATTTTTTGTCGCCGACACTCCATACATGGAGGAACAGCTATTTTAGTTAAACAAACAATTGAAGTTTTTTCTGTAAAATTAATAAGTATGATAGCTTTCTGTTGGAGAAGGTTTTTGAATTCTCCCTTTGTTTTTGTAAGCGATTTAATTAATATGTTCTTTGTGTTTATAGACCACCCACAGGAGATATTGGTATGTTCCTGGACAAACTTGATTCTCTATTATCCCAATTGTCTATACACTCCATAGTTATATTGGCTGGTGACTTTAATATTAACTTCACTGATGTAAGCGTGCTATCATATCATACATCCCTTTTAAGTATATTGGAATCTTATGCCTTAAAGATGCATGTTCTTTCACCCACACGTATAACATACTCATCTGCAACTACTATTGATTATTTGTGTACAAATTTAAATGATGTGTCATGTAGAGTACTCTCATCTGGTATTTCTGACCATGAAGCCATTCTCGCTGGGATTCCATGCAACACTGTATTTCCTTCATCTCATTATATAGGAAGAATTTTCAGCAGAGCAAATTTTAATGCTTTTTCTTCTACTACAGCTTTGGTTAATTGGAATGCAGTTAAAATGACTCCTGACCCGTTTACTTTGTTATTTCATGTGCTATGTGACAAGATCAATCAGTGTTTTCCTAAAAAGAGGCTTAAAATGAAAAATAGAAAACCATGGGTCACAGCAGGCCTCAGAACCTCAGCTAAAAACCTCCGTTTTTTGGCTAAGTTGTGCAAGTTTACAACTAATGCAAACATTATTCTTTATCATCAGAAATATCGTAGTCTATATAGAAAGACGATAAAAGCAGCAAAGTTAAATATTATAGTGACCGCTTGAATATGTCCTCAAATAGGCAGAGAGAATGTTGGTCAATTATAAATGACTTCAGGCCTTCTCACAAGAAAGTTTCAGAACCAGAAGTAAGACCAAATAGTTTAAATGATTATTACTGTAATATTTCTCATTTATTGCTCAAGGATGTGAATACTAATATTCATCCTTTGTATTATATTCAAGAAGTGTCAGTTCAAAATTCTTTTTTCTTTTATCCTGTTAGCCTTACTGACGTTACAGATGCAATTAAAGGCTTAAAAAACCATAAATCAGCTGGAGCTGATGAGATATCATCAAAATTAGTACTCCTTTTGCCTGACAGCATTGAATGTCTTAACTTCTGCCATAAACAATTCCTTTCATAATGGCATCTTTCCAGCATGTTTGAAGGAGGCAGTGGTTATCCCTCTTTATAAGGGTGGAGATTTGAGTGAGCCTTGTAATTTCCGTCCAATTTCTATATTATCTACCCTCTCCAAGATAGTTAAAAAACTTGCAAAAATCATAATTTTGTCTTTTTTGCAACACAATTGCATTTTATCTGCAAATCAGTTTGGATTTCAAACGGGAAAAGGAACTAATGACGCTGTTTTCGGCTTTTTGGAGAGTGTCTATGTCTCCTTAAATTCTGGAGAGTCCGCGGTGGCAGTGTTTTGCGATTTATCCAAGGCATTTGATTGTGTAGATCATGGAATACTGCTGTCTAAGCTCAATAATTATGGCTTTAGAGGTGTGGCATTGCAATGGTTGGAATCCATCTGTCTAATCGTACCCAAAGAGTTACAGTATCTGGATGTTTATCCGATTTCAGATCCCTTAAAACTGGAGTACCTCAGGGTTCAGTGTTAGAACCACTCGAAACATTCATCCATTATCCCAAAGATGCTGGTCATACACTTTTAAAAAAGGTAAAAAACACGAAATCTACAGCATCACAAATACATTTAATAAAATAACGAAGGTTACATGTTTCGCTCGACTAGAGCACCATCAGACCTAAACAATAATTAAAATTGTGTAACCCGAAAAAAGGAGAAATCAACAAAAACTTACCATAACATACACAAAACATTGATTACAATAAAGTGGCACTATCTATGTACAAAGAACTCAACTAAACAATCAAATCACTTTATACATTTTAGAAATCTAACCATCATTTAAGAGTCTAGAACTACTTGAGGTTATTAAAAACTAGGTGGCCATCAAAATCAAACCTTTCATTAACACAGGACAGATCTGGGCTTTTAAAAGCCTTACCAATCTTCACTGTCTCTAGGACCACTAATTTTTTGTAAATGATTTGGGTTCATTAAAACTGCAGGGCAAAGTGGTTCAGTTTGCTGATGATACCACCATTTTATGGAATCATAGAGATTCTGATAATGTTAGAGCCCAGGTTTTTAAGGATCTTAAGGATCTTAAGGATCTCCTAAGTTTTTTTAAGAATATTTTATCGGAGTGGTGTGCTGCAAACAGGCTTGTATTATTAGGCTATGTAATGTGAGCAAAACCTTTATTATGGCATTTAAGTGAGACGTTCAGGGCCTTATGTTTAGTGAAAACTCCCCCTTGCAAAACAAAGAAAGCTGTTCCTTGTTATTACCATTGATGGTCGCCTTCGCTTCGAAGAGCATATCCTAAATCTTGCATCAAAATTATCCTCTGGATGCTTTGCAGTAAGAATGGCGGGGCATGAACTGGGAGGGGTAGTTGCACGTTCAATGTACTATTCTCTTATGAGTCCCATCTTCGTTACGGCTTGCCTTTTTGGGGTTTAAGCAACAAGGGATTATTAAACATAATTTTTGTGATTTAAAAAAAGGCAGTGTTCCGCTGGGTTAAGAGATTCTTGTAAACCTCTCTTTATATCTCAAAAAATCCTAACTCTTTTTTCTCTTCTGAATGAGTCGAGCTTTACCCCGCAGCAGCTTTTGTATACTGTAAAGGATATCACTGATGAATTCCAGCACTTGTATGGCTCATTCCAGGATGTTTGAAGTTTTGATAACAAACCCTTTCGTATCTTAGGGTTGCAAAGCCAAACGAAGTCACCGATGTTATACCTCTAGTCTTTGGCATTGACATCATATACGTCCTCTATCAGATAAACCAGCCAGAACGAATGAAGAAAGTTATTGGAGGCTAGAGAATACTTTGACCAAATACCTATTAATGGTTCTATTCATCCGTCTCACCATCTAACTGCGTTTTCTTGATTCAAGGCATATCTTACAGATGTTCTAAAACAAGTTGGATTTAAAATTTTGTCCTTAGTACGAATGAAAATCGAAGGTACATAATAATAATAATAATAATAATAAAAATAATAATAATAATAATGTCTTTATTAAAATTTACAATTGGTAAATCCTAAATGGCGAAGTTGAAGCTTACTTCCTAGCTTAACCATACAAATCAGCTTGAGGTTAGATATTACAAAGAATTTCAAAATATATCTTAAATAATTGCATAGTTACAAAATATTAAGTTCTAACTGCCTATATGCACAACCGATTAACATTACAACGTTTGATAACCACACAGACTTATGAAATTTACAATAAGTTAAAGAATAGATATTTAACAACACTCTAGGCTAACAGAGATCAGTAATATAACTGCTTATCTTTCGTCTAAATATAGAAGGTGAAATATACTTTAACTCAGGAGGAATTTTATTATATTGCAGATGAATACAGTAACTAAAGCTCCCCTCAAATAAAACAGTTTTATGAAGAGGAGGTGTAATAAAATGCTTATTTCTTAAGTCCAAAACATGAGCGTCATATCTAAACTTAATTTTCTGATAAAGG
>NW_026088621.1:0-24139 GCF_022605725.1 Anthonomus grandis grandis | reverse complement strand
ACACATCTCGTGAGAGTAATTAGAGCACTTTGAAAATGCGAGATATCGATTTTCTTTAAACCCGAAAATAGCTATAGAAACCCCTATCAGCGGCTTATTCCCATCACCTACATTACGAAAACACCGGATTATAACGGAATTCGACCAGAATAAGTCGAATTATAGCACTTTGAAAATTTGGAAAAAAATCAATTTTCGACCCCGTTTTTGAGCCCAAAAATGGGCCACAAAAATGCGAGATCTCAGCTAATATGGGAGCTATGACCTTGCGGATGGTCTCGTTGGATTGAAAAGGACGAAAATAAGTCAAAACCGTTGGAATTTTCCCGATAGTGCCCATAGAAGCCGAGATATGGGCGTCCAAAGTTTGGGATTTTTCATTTTTAGGGTATACCCCCCCGTATCGAATTTTTCACCAAAAATTGATTTTTTTCGAATTTGAACTAACTGTACCAGCGGCTTGATCCCATCACCTACAACACGAAAACACCGGGTTATAATGAGTTTCGAGAAAAACTAAGGGAATTAGAGCACTTTGAAAATGCGAGATATCGATTTTCTTTAAACTCGAAAATCGCTATAGAATTCCCTATCAGCAGCTTATTCATATCACCTACATTACGAAAACACCGGACTATAACGGAATTCGACTAGAACAAGTAGAATTATGGCACTTTGAAAATTCGGAAAAAAGTCAATTTTCGACCCCGTTTTTGAGCCCAAAAATGGGCCACAAAAATGCGAGATCTCAGCTAATATGGAAGCTACGATCTTGCGAATGGTCTCGTTGAATTCAGAAGGATGAAACTAAGTCAAAACCGTTGGAATTTTCCCGATAGTGCCCATAGAAGCCCAGATATGGACCTCCAAAGTTTGGGATTTTTCATTTTTAGGGTATACCCCCCCGTATCGAATTTTTCACTAAAAATTGATTTTTTTCGAATTTGAACTAACTGTACCAGCGGCTTGATCTCATCACCTACAACACGAAAACACCGGGTTATAATGAGTTTCGAGAAAAACTAAGGGAATTAGAGCACTTTGAAAATGCGAGATATCGATTTTCTTTAAACCCGAAAATAGCTATAGAAACCCCTATCAGCAGCTTATTCCCATCACCTACATTACGAAAACACCGGACTATAACGGAATTCGACTAGAACAAGTAGAATTATGGCACTTTGAAAATTCGGAAAAAAGTCAATTTTCGACCCCGTTTTTGAGCCCAAAAATGGGCCACAAAAATGCGAGATCTCAGCTAATATGGAAGCTACGATCTTGCGAATGGTCTCGTTGAATTCAGAAGGATGAAACTAAGTCAAAACCGTTGGAATTTTCCCGATAGTGCCCATAGAAGCCCAGATATGGACCTCCAAAGTTTGGGATTTTTCATTTTTAGGGTATACCCCCCCCGTATCGAATTTTTCACTAAAAATTGATTTTTTTAGAATTTGAACTAACTGTACCAGCGGCTTGATCTCATCACCTACAACACGAAAACACCGGGTTATAATGAGTTTCGAGAAAAACTAAGGGAATTAGAGCACTTTGAAAATGCGAGATATCGATTTTCTTTAAACCCGAAAATAGCTATAGAAACCCCTATCAGCAGCTTATTCCCATCACCTACATTACGAAAACACCGGACTATAACGGAATTCGACTAGAACAAGTAGAATTATGGCACTTTGAAAATTCGGAAAAAAGTCAATTTTCGACCCCGTTTTTGAGCCCAAAAATGGGCTACAAAAATGCGAGATCTCAGCTAATATGGGAGCTACGATCTTGCGGATGGTCTCGTTGGATTCAGAAGGACTAAACTAAGTTAAAACCGTTAGAATTTTCCCATAGGATTATCCATTTCGCGCTTTATTAGCCACAGACCCAGTTTCCCTAAATTTTTGAACCAATTCCAAAATGTACTTGCGATGGACGTGTCGATTAGTGTGTTGTAGTGTGTTAAAGAGCGGGGCAGTTCTATTAGCATTTTCATTGTTCGCAAAGAAAAGAGAAATTATTTCAACTCTTTCAGCAAGTGAATAAACCATTATCACACTCAATGTTGTAACTAACTAACTTTAAAGAGCTATTTGTTTGACACACTATGATCTGACAGCAGTAATTGACAACCACTATTAAACTTCAAAATGTTGCTATAGTAACAGTCTCAACAATAACCAAGAGATCCCTTGCAGAATTGGCATAGATACCTACGGGTATTAAAAAAAAAACAACAGAAAGTACGGTTTACAATGTAGGAGAACAAAATTTTTTGTATTTAGTTAACTAAATAATTTATTGAGCTAAATTTACAAGCATTTTTTTTCATAAAAAATGTTAGGGGCCCTTGTCACCCCCGCTAGGGCTTTTCCCTCAGGGGGTCGAAACTAGCAAAAAAATGGTTCCCCCTTGAATCAAAAATTGACGGGTCCAAGGATTTTTTCGCAAATGTTCTGAGGGACCCAAAATAGGCTCTGTTTCGTTTTCAAATGGCCACCCTGTTTATAATATTCTTAAACGTACTGGTATATAAATTAAAATAATTTTAAAATTCCAGGTGCTTTAATTAAAATATCGTTAATGAATTAAATAATTAGGAGAGGCAATTCAGGCACACTTTATATTGAAATGTCTAAATATTTAACAATCTAATATTTAACTGCCTGGAATAACAAAGTAATTTTAATTTGAATGTTACTAATAATTCTTAGTCCGGGTTGTTCAGGTACTCTTTCAATAAATATGCCTGAAATTGTTAAAGGAACTATTGTTCCGCTGCCTGAAATTGTAAAATAAAATCCAATTTAAACGTCAATAATGAATTCTTTAAAGCCATTTAAGATGAAGGCCAAATCATTAGCAGAAACACCTGATATTTTAAAACTGACTTATTACTTATTGACATTTCAATTAAAATTAATATATTTAAAAAGTCAGCTAGTTGAGCGACAGATATTCTTTTTTTAAGCACTTTAATTAAAATTTTAAAAGTTTAAATATATGATCCAACTACTTTAAATTGTAAAATGATTCCAATTTGAACGTAACTATTATTTTAATTAAATATTCTAAGCAGTTAAGATACAACTTCATTTAAAATGCCTGCAATTTAAAAAAAAAAAGCTACCTGTAAAATAATTTAAATTCAGATGTCATTAATAAGCTAACTAATTAGTCCAGTTATTTTACGTACAGCTTTAACTAAGATTTTGAACAATTTGAACATGGTTCAAGTTTGAAGAATTTTAAAATAATTTCAAACTAATTGCCGAGAATAAAATAAATTATTAGTGCAGGCAACTGAGGCATAGTTTTAATTAAAATACTCGACAATATATAAACCCTTTGGCTTAACTGCCTAAAATCATAAAATAATTTCTATTTGGGTCATTATTAAATTAAATAATTATACCAGGCAGTTGAGGTATAATTTTAATTTATATGTCGAAGATTTTAAAAAATGTATGGTTTAACTATATAACATTGTAAAATAATTTCAGGTTAAATGTCATTTATTAATTAGTCCAGGCAGTTAAGGCATAGTTTTTACTACAATACCTAAAATTATAGGTAATATTTGCCCGAAGTTTCTAAGATTGTAATGATGTAATTAATGAATGAATTAATTATTCTAGGTAATCTGGGCATAATTTTGTTTAAAATACTTATATATAACATTGTAAAGCGTACTAATTAAAATTAATACTTAAATTAAATTTCAGGTAATTTAATAAAAAATGTCTAAAATTTTAACGATAGTCCAGGAAGTTTTAGACATCTTTAATGCCTAAAATTATTAAAAGCACTATTGCTAACTACCTGAAATCGTAAAAAAAAATCTGATTTACACGTCGTTAACTAATTCGTAAAGGCTATTAAAGCGGAGTTTTAGTTAAAATACCTGATATTTTAAAACTGAAATATTACTTACTGCCATTTAAATTAAAATTAATTGACAAATGCAGGCAGTTGAGAAATAGATTTTCTTTTTAAATTGCAGGCACTTTAATTAAAATAATTAAGATTATTTCCAATTTAAACCTACCTAATTAACTCGTGCATTAGTCTCAGCAGTTGAGAACCAATTTAAAAGAAACTCTGTGCACCAACTACTTGTAATTGTAAAAGGATTCTAATTTGAACATGACTATTAATTTAATTAATTATTTAAGGCAGTTGAGATAAAACTTCAACTAAAATACCTACAATTTAAAAAAAAATCATTGCCTGGAATTTTAATATAATTGAAATTTAAACGTCATTAATAAGCCAATTAATTAGTGCAGTCATTTGAGGCACAATTTTAATTTAAGTGCCTAAGATTAAATATAAATCTATGAGTCAACTACACAGAATTGTAAATTACTTCAATATATAAATTAATTAAGTATTCTAAGCTACTAAAATAAAATTTAGACTTAAATTACCTACAATTTTTGAAAATTTGCGGCTTTACTG
Organism: Anthonomus grandis grandis; assembly: GCF_022605725.1. Lineage (NCBI taxonomy): Eukaryota > Metazoa > Arthropoda > Insecta > Coleoptera > Curculionidae > Anthonomus > Anthonomus grandis. The sequence continues at coordinate 19,681 of NW_026088621.1, read as the reverse complement.
CCTGGAATTATAAAATAATTTTAAGTTAAATGTCATTAATTAATTAGTTCAGGCAATATTTTTACTAAAATGCCTAATATTACATATAATATACTAATGCCTATAGTCAAAAAATCTAGTTCAAACGCCATTAATTAATTCGTTAAGGCCATTAAAGCAGAATTTTGTTGAAAATACCTGATATTTTAAAATTAAATAATTACTTATTGGCAATTGAATTCTATTAAAACTAAATTTTAAACTAATTGCCGAGAATAAAGTAAATTATTAGTGCAGGCAACTGAGGAACAGTTTTAATTAAAATACCTGACAACATATAAACCCTTTAAAATAATTCCAATTTGAGCCATTATTACAATAAATAATTATACCAGGCAGTTAAGGTATCATTTTAGTTTAAATGTCTAAAATTTAAAAAATATTATGATTTTACTACATAACATTGTAAAATAGTTCTAACTTAAATGTCATAAATTAATTAGTCCAGGCAATTGAGGCATAGTTTATACTATAATACCTATAGTTATGGTATATAGGTAATATCTGTCTGAAGTTTATAATATTGTAATAATGTAATTAATAAATTAATTAATTGTTCTCAATAATTTAGGCGTAATTTTTTTAAAAATACCTATATATAACATTTTAAAACCTACTAATCAAAATTGATATTTCAATTAAAATAATTTTAAAATTTTAGGTACTTTATTTAATAAGTCTAAAATTTTAACAATCAAAGACTCAATTGCCTGAAATTATAAAAAAAAAATACAATTTAAACGTCATTAATTAATTCCTTAAGGTCATTATTGAAGCAGAATTTTAATTACGAATACTAATAATTCAAAACTGAAATATTACTTACAGAAATTTTAATTAAAAATATTTGACAAAATCATGCTGTTAAATAAATAATTTTCTGTTTAAATTACGGGCACTTTAATTCAAATATTTAAGATTATTTCCAATTTAAACTTAAAGAATTAATTCGTGCATTAGTCTTAGCAGTTGAGAACCAATGTAAAAAAAACTCTTTGATCTGACTACTTGAAATTTTAAAATGATTTTAATTTGAATGTGACTATTAATTTAATTAATTATTTTAGGCAGTTGAGATAAAACTTCATTTAAAATACCTACAATTTAAAAAAAATCGTTGCCTGGAATTTTAAAATAATTGAAATTTAAAGGTCATTAATAAACCAATTATTTGGTCAAGGCATTTAAGGCACAATTTTAATTTAAACACCTGACAATATAAAAACTCTATGACTTAATTGCCTAAAATTATAAAATAATTTTAAATTAAGTGTCAATAATAAATGAAAAAATATCAGGCAGTTGAGGTATATTTTTAATTTAAATGCCTAATATTTAAAAAAAAATCTATGGCTCAACTACATAGAATTGTAAAATTATTCAATATATAAACTAATTAATTATTCTAAGCTGTTAAAATAAAATTTTGACTAAAATACCTACAATTTTTGAAAAAAATTTGCGGCTTTACTGCCTGGAATTATAAAATAATTTCCATTTGGGTCATTATTAAATTAAATAACTATACCAGGCAGTTAAGGTATAATTTTAATTTAAATATCGAAGATTTTAAAAAATATATGGTTTAACTATATAACATTGTAAAATAATTTTAAGTTAAATGTCATTAATTAATTAGTCCAGGCAATTGAGGCATAGTTTTTCCTATAATACCTATAAGTATGGTATATAGGTAATATTTGCCTGAAGTTTCTAATATTATAATAATGCAATTAATAGTTAATTATTCTCAGTAATTTAGGCAAAATTTTATTTAAAATACCTATACATAACCTTTTAAAACGTACTAATCAAAATTAATATTTAAATTAAAATAATTTTAGAATTTTAGGTACGTTATTTAAGAAGTCTAAAATTTTAACAATCTAATACTCAGCTGCCTGAGATTGTAAAAAAAAAAACATACAATTTAAACGTCATTAATTTCTTAAGGTCATTATTAAAGCAGCATTTTAATTACAATACCTAATAATTTAAAACTGAATTATTACTTTCATTCATACTAAATTAATTAATAATAATTAGTTAGTCCGGGTAGTTCAAGTACCCTTTTAATTAAGATGCCTAAAATTATTAAAAGAACTATTGCTGCCTGAAATTGTAAAAAAATCTAATTTAAACGTCATTAATTAATTCCTTAAGGTTATTATTAAAACAGAATTTTAATTACAATACCTGGCAATGTAAAAACTTTATGGCTTAATTGCCTAAAATTATAAAATAATTCCAAATTAAGTGTCATTATTAATTTAAAAAATATTATCAAACAGTTGAGGTTTAATGTTAATTGAAATAGACTCAACTACTTAAAATTGTTAATTCATTTAATTTATTAACAAATAAATTATTCTAAGCAGTTGAAATGAAATTTTAACTAAAATACTTACAATTTTTGAAAAATATGTGGCTCCACTCTCAGGAATTATAAATTAATTCTTACTTAAATGTCATTAATTAATAAATCCAGGCAATTAAAGCATAATTTTCACAAAAATGCCTAGTATTATAGGAAATATATGCTCGAAGTTTCTGAGATTATAATAATGTAATTAATAAATTAATTAATCCTTCTAGGCAATTGAGGCAAAATTTTGATAAAAATACTTATATACAATATTTTATAACATACTTATTAATAATTGATATTTAAATTAACATAATTTTAAAATTTTTGGCACTTTAATTAAAATGTCTAATATTGTAACAAATTGATACAATATTAGACAACTGCCTGTAATTGTGAAATAATTTTAATTTAAACGTTACTAATACACTAATTAATTAGTCCAGGTAGATCAGGTGCCATTTTAATTAAGGTGCTTAAAATCAGTAAATGAACTATTGCTTAACTACCTGAAATAGTAAAAAAAAATCAAACGCGATTAATTAATTCGTTAATACCATTAAAGCAGAATTTTAGTTAAAATACCTGATATTTTAAAACTGAATTATTACTTATTAGCATTTTAATTAAAATTATTCTAAAAATTCAGGCAAGCTCCATTCTGCAAAAGTCCGCATCCAAAACCCTACAATATTACTAAACATCTAAGGGTTAGCCTGCCACTTAAGCAGACACGACCATGTACTACGATACTGGATAAAAACTCATTGATTTTTGTACCCTCGGCTCATTGTGTGGGTTCCATTAAAATTATTTAATTACGTACAACAATGTAATTTCCATTTAACTAACGTTTTAAATTCCTTATGCAAAAGGGGTCAAAACAGCGACAAAATCCGAGAGAAACTTGGCATTTCGCCTCTCATAAATTCCCATACGAGAGGCCACTCTTGACGACGTCTACGTGGCGCCTCGCACAACAAACTCTCCGCTCCAACAACGTGGCAAAACGGCCAAAAACGACCCCTTCAACCACCCCCGCCCCCCAGAGATAATGCACGATTATCTTCATCTGTCCAAAGCGAAAATATCGTGTGAGGAAAAGTGCCAGATTTTTATGTCGAAACGCGCTAAACAACCGGTTATAACATTCGTGCCGTTTATTTATACCGGAAAAGAAGAACGTTGCGTATGTACGAGGGGTGAGAAGGGAGATTGTAATGGATCGAGAGGCATTTTTCGACAGTTTTTCCTAATCGTTTGTCGCCCCCCTGTTCGGTCTGACATTTACGGATAAGCCCGATGAATTATTTAACGGTCTTTTTTTTTTTTGTTCCTTTGATAAATTTGACACAATTGGGCGAGTTTCCAGGCCTACTAAACGCTTTTTAATGCCAAAAATCAGTGAAATGAATTTTAAATTTTACACTTACTTGAAGTACTAAAAAAGTTCTTTTTGTGCGATGCACTACTTTTCATTTCTTTATTCTTGAAGCTGGTCAACTACTTAAAATAAGCAAAGTCAATGTGTTAAGTATTCTGCTAAAAATTTAAAGATTAAAGGGACACTAATAGAGAAAAAACAGAATTAGTTAAGTTATTAAAAAAACATATGTGACTATGATAAAAATTATATTTGGTCACATTAAACATTATAATTGGTCAGTTGTAGGTAGATATTCTGGTTTTTTAGTTTATGTGAACAAAAATATAACCAGTATACATGACTGTTATATGGCCAAAATATATTTTCTAACATCACCTTTAAATCGAAATTATTTTAAAATTCCAGGCAGTCCAAAGTCTCTGTCCTTTCTCAAATTGTCCAATAATTCCAACTTAAACATCATTAATTAATAAGTCAATTTTAAAATATCAAAATTTCCAATCAGAGTTTTGCTTAAATCGCCTTAATCAATTACTTGCTGATGCTTAAATTGGAATTTTTTAGCATTTTAGGCAGTTGAGCAATAGTTCTTCTAACAATTCTAGGTATCCTAGTTAAAACGGTATCTAAACTACCTGAACTAATTAATTAAGTTATTAATAACGTTTAAATTAAAATTATTATACAATTCCAGACAGTTGAGTATAGGATTGTTAAAATTTTAGATATTTCAATTAAGGTACCTAGAATTTTAAACTGGTTTTAATTTGAATATCAATTATTAATTAGTCAGTTTTAAAATATTATATATAGGTCTTTTAATGAAAATTATGCCTTGATTGCCTAAAATAAATAATTACTTTATTAATTACATCATGAAAATCTTTTCAGGCAAGTATTTTCTATAATATGAGGCGTTTTAATAAAAAATATGTCTTAACTATCTCGAAAAACTAATGAAATTAATATTGATATTTAAATTAAAAATATTTTATAATTTCAGGCAGTTGAACCATATGTTTTTTATGTAGGACCTATAAATTAGCATTTTGCTCTAATTGTCTAGCTTAATTAATTAATGATATTAAAGTTGAAACTATTTTGCAATTCCATGAATTTAGGACGCATATTTTAAAAAATTATAGGTATTGTAATTAAAATTATATTTCAACTGCCTAAATTAATCAATTAATTTATGAAGCAAATTTAAATTAGAATCATTTTATTATTCTAGGTAGTGAAACATAAGTTTTTTCTTAAATTTTAGGCATTTAAATTAAAATTATATCTCAACTATCTGGTATTTATTAATACATTTATTAATGACATTTATATTGAAATTATTTAATAATTATGGCCAGTCATCCATAGACTTTTTATAACGTCAAATCCTTTAATTAGAATTGTGCCTTAATTGCCTGAACTAATTATATACTTTAATATTTTAGAAATGTAAAATAATAAAAATAATAAAATTAAAATCATTTTATAATTCCAGGTAGTTAAACCTCATATTTTTTTTAAATTGTAGGTATTTTAATTAAAATTGTATTTCAACTGCCTAAATTAATTAATTAATTTATAAAGCACATTTAAATTAAAATTATATCTCAACTACCTGGTATAATTAATAAATTTATTAATGACATTCATATTGAAATTATTTAATAATTTTAGACAGTTAACCAATAGATGTTTTATACCGTCACGTAATTTAATTAAAATTATGCCTTAATTGCCGGGACTAATTATTTACTTTAATATTTAAGAATTGTAAAATAAAAAAAATAAAAAAATTAAAATCATTTTACAATTCCAGGTAGTTAAGCCGCATATTTTTTAAAAATTTTAGGTATTTTAATTAAAATTGTATTTCAACTGCCTAGATTAATTAGATTTTTATGATAGAGTCACAGATTTTTTAAAATTATATCTTAACTGCTTAGAATAATGAATAAATTTATTAATTAGCTTTAAATTAAAATAAATTTTAAATTTTTTAATTATTGTGCCTGTAAATCTGTTGCTCAACTATCTGAGTTTGTCAAATAATTGTAATTTAAACGTTAGGCAATTGATGCACTATTTAATTTAAAATATATACTGATATTCTAAGACTAAGTAAGTAATTATTGATATATTAAAAGTCTTAAATTAGGACAGGCAATTGTTTAAAATTCACTAATTTTAATTAAAATGCCTAATATAGGAAATCTATGGCTTAATTATCTGGAATTGCAAAATACTTTCAATTTACAAAACAGTAATAAATTAATTGACACAAGTCCAGGGAATTGAGGCATAATTCTAGTTAAAATACCTGATATTTTAAAACTGATTCATTTATTGACATTTAAACTGAATAAGTTTAAAATTTCAGGCTTTTTCAACTGCCTGAAATTGTAAAATTATTTCTACATAAACGTCAATAATTAATAAGTTCAGGCAATTAAAGCATAATTGCAATTAAAAGCCCTGATATTATAAGAAATTCATATATGGCTCAATTACCTGGAATTGTAAAACAATTCTATTTAATAAGAATTTTATTTAAAGTTTCCCAGTTTCGTTGGTTCTTTGAGTCGGCTTTTTAAATTTTTTCATTTTGAAATTTTAAATTTAGATTTTTTATTAAGGCAATTCTTTAAAATTCAATAATTTCAATTAAAATGCCTAATATAAGAAAACTACGACTTAATTATCTGGAATTGCAAAATAATCTTAATTTACAAAACAGTTATAAATTAAATGACTAGTCCAGAGAATTAAGGCATAATTCTAGTTAAAATACCTGGTATTTTAAAACTGATTTATTTATTGACATTTAAATTGAATTATTTTAAAATTCCAGGCTTTTTCAACTGCCTGGAATTGTAAAATTATTTCTACATAAACGTCATTCATTAATTAGTTCAGGCAATTAAAGCAGAATTTCAATTAAAAGCCCTGATATTATAAGAAATTCATATATGGCTCAATTACCTGGAATTGTGAAACAATTTTATTTAATAAGAATTTTATTTAAAGTTTTCCAGTTTCGTTGGTTCTTTGAGTCGGCTTTTTAAATTTTTTCATTTTAAAATTTTAAATTTAGATTTTTTTATTTAAGGAAATTCTTTAAAATTCAATAATTTCAATTAAAATGCCTAATATAAAAAATCTACGGCTTAATTATCTGAAATTGCAAAATAATCTTAATCTACAAAACAGTTATAAATTAAATGACTAGTCCAGGGAATTAAGGCACAATTCTAGTTAAACCACCTGATATTTTAAAACTGATATATTTATTGACATTTAAATTGAATTATTTTAAAATTCCAGGCTTTTTCAACTGCCTGGAATTGTAAAATTATTTCTACATAAACGTCATTCATTAGTTAGTCCAGGCAATTAAAGCAGAATTTCAATTAAAATCCCTGATATTATAAGAAATTCATATATGGCTCAATTACCTGGAATTGTGAAACAATTTTATTTAATAAGAATTTTATTTAAAGTTTTCCAGTTTCGTTGGTTCTTTGAGTTGGCTTTTTAAATTTTTTCATTTTAAAATTTTAAATTTAGATTTTTTTATTTAAGGAAATTCTTTAAAATTCAATAATTTCAATGAAAATGCCTAATATAAGAAAACTACGACTTAATTATCTAGAATTGCAAAATATTCTTAATCTACAAAACAGTTATAAATTAAATGACTAGTCCAGGGAATTAAGGCACAATTCTAGTTAAAATACCTGATATTTTAAAACTGATATATTTATTGACATTTAAATTGAATTATTTTAAAATTCCAGGCTTTTTCAACTGCCTGGAATTGTAACATTATTTCTACATAAACGTCATTCATTAGTTAGTCCAGGCAATTAAAGCAGAATTTCAATTAAAAGCCCTGAAATTATAAGAAATTCATATATGGCTCAATTACCTGGAATTGTAAAACAATTCTATTTAATAAGGATTTTATTTAAAGTTTCCCAGTTTCGTTGGTTCTTTAAGTCGGCTTTTTAATTTTTTTCATTTTAAAATTTTAAATTTAGATTTTTTTAATGTAATAATTTTTTTATAAATATTATTTCTGTATTAAATAATTTGTATTTTATTATATTATTTCCTTATTTATATAATAATTTAATTTTATTTTCATTAATGTTATCTTTCATTATCTTTTAATTAAATTTTATTTTCAAGAAATAAGTTTGGTTTTAATAATATTATCCTTAAAGTTTTGTTTTTTTTTGGCATAGTTTAGTTTGTGTACTTCTATATTTGATATCCTAATTTTCTGAATTTTTACTTTCTCTTATGAATTAATTAATTAATGAAGATAAACAAAGTACAGTTTTATCTATCATATCATAATTTTAAATAATCTATGGCTCAACTGCCTGGATTTAAAAGATTATTCCAACCTAAATATCATTAATTAATTATTTCAGGAAATTAATGCATAATTTTAATGACAATGCTTGCCATAGAAAATTTACAACTAAAATGCCTGGAACTGTAAAGTCATTCCTATTTAAACGTCATTAATAAGTTAATTAATTACTCAAGGCAGTTAATAAATGCCTAAGTTAAATAATATATAGCGCAACTACCCGGAATAATAAAATAATCTTAACTTAAATATCATTAATAATGTTGTTTCTTTAACTTTATTAATTTTTTTATTTCTACCTAAAATTGGCTTGCTAAATTTGACATGATTCTTGCAGTAAATATACTTGTAAATAATCCAAGACTGTATATTATGAGGCAAAATCATTAGGATCAAAAGGTACTGTCTAATTTATATCATCTATGATTTAAATAGCTAATTCTTGGACCAATTTTATCCATTATACTAAAAAAATAATGCACGTAACCTTTAAAACACAATCAATAAATTGAAAACTCATTAAAAATGCAAAAAAGAAATTTATGTCCCCAAATTATATATGTTTACTTATGTCGTGACTAAAAGTTCGTTTCACTATGATTAACGTTGAAACCTTATTTTTAAATTTCCAATAAACGGTAATAATACGAAACTTTTTATATTGTAAAACACGTGTCTTTTTTCTTCTTAAAGGTCGTATAATAAACTAATAAACTTTAAAACATCAAACGTTTTTCTTATTATGAAAGTGATTGAATGTTTCGCTTTGAAGTGATGAGAATCCTTTGAAGAATGTTTAATATTCATTTTGATTCCACCGAAGGGATATTGTTGAGGGATATCAGGAAGGTGTCAAAGTAATGACTTTCGAAATGTCCTTGAGCGATGACAATTTAAGTGGTTTATGGTGTTTGTCAGCGATATACTTTATGGGTGTTAAGTGAAATTTGAATATTTGGATTAAAATTTAAAAAAGAATAAAATTGTCCTTGTTACTGTATTTTATATATTATTGCTGAGTATATTAATATAAATTATCTAAACGTTGATGTGGGTAATAAAATAGACCTTTATTTTATTACCCTTTTTACAACTACTTTTTGCCTTAAAAATAATTTTGAATTTTTTACTATTGTTTGAATTTTATTTTATTTATCATTTATTATTTATTTAAGTTTTTTAAAGAATCTCTATTCATATATTAAGGATCTTCCAAAGTTTTCCAGCTACTTTGGTCTTTTGAGCCGGATTTCTGAATATGTTAATTGGGATATTTTTATTTTGTTTTCAAATTAACATTATTTTTAGAGTCGTTTAATAAAAATTTATTTCCAATGAGTTTTCATTATATTTATTGGTCTTTAAAAAAGTCTTTATTTATTTTTTTTGTGATTTTATTTGAACTTTAATAAAGCTTTATTTGCTAAGCTTGGGTAATTTTTTAATCATAATTTTCTAATTGAATTTTTTGTTGATTTTTAAATTTTTCATTTTTCCTTATGAATTAAGTAATTATTTTAGGCAATTTATGTGTAGCTTTAATTAAAATGATTAAAGTGGTATGAATTTAATGGCGCAACTATCTAAAATTGTAAAATAAATCTAACCTAAACGTCATTTATAAATAAATTAATTAGTCCAGGCATTTCAGGTGTATTTTTACTTAAAATACCAAATATTTTAAAACTGACTAATTAATTATTGATATTTAAATTAAAATAATTTTAAAGTTCCAGATACTTTAAATAAAATTTTAATTCAACTACGTTAAAAAATATAAATTAGTTAATATGTTTCGTCGTCTTATTAACGTTCGACTTGTCAATTCACGTTTTTGTTACCAACCTACAAAATGGGATAATTGTCGACACGTATGACGTATAGCTGAAGGCGAAAAATTCAAATTTTAAAATTAAATATTACAATCTTAAACTAATTAACCCTGGCAATTGAGGCACAATTTCAGTTAAAATACCTGATATTTTAAAACTTATTAATTATTTATTAGCATAAGTTAAATTTAAATTATTTTAAACTTCCAGGCACTTTAATTAAAATTGTATATTAACTGCCTGGAATTGTGTATGAATTGCACTTTAAACGTTATTAAAAAACTATCTAACTAGTCAAGGCAATGAAAATTGAATTTTATTTAGAGTACTTGCCATCTTAATAAATCTATGAATCAATATCCTGAAATTATAAATTTTTAAACTTCGTTAGTTAATTAATCCAGACAATTGAAGCATAATTTCAATTAAAATGCGTAATATAAGAAATCTATGGCTCAGTTACCTGAAATTGCAAAATAATCCCAATTTACATAACACTTATTAATACATTGACTAAGTCCAGGAAATCGGAACACAATTCTAATTAAAATACCGGATATTTTAAAACTGATCTATTTATCGAAGTTTAAATTAAAATTAATTTTAAAATTTCAGACTTTTTAATTAAAATTGTATCTCAACTGCCTGGAATAGTAAAATGATTCCAATTCAAATTTTATTTATTAATTAATGACTAGTCAAGGCAATTAATATTTAATTTTAATTAAAGTGCCTGCTATTTAAACAAATGTATGCCTTAACTGCCTGGAATTGAAAAAAAGATTTTAATTTGAATTGTCAATAATAAACTGAGTAATTAATTAGCTTAGGTAATTGAAGCATAATTTTAATTAAAACCTCTGATAATATAAGAAATCAATATATGACTCAACTACCTGGAATTGTAAAGTAATTCTATCTATCTAAAATGTTATTCAAACTTTGTATAATTTGAAGGTTAGTAAGATGGGTATTTTATTCCCTTTTTTTCAGTTAATTAAGTTGAGACGATCTTTTTTAATCCTTTTTTAATAAATTAAATAGGGCATTTTTGGTTTTTTTAATATTAATAAAAATTGCACTTTAATAAAAATTGTACCTCAAATCCCTGAAATTGTAAAATAGTTCCAACTTAAATATAATAAATTAATTAGTCCAGGCATTTCAAGCATAATTTTAACTAATAAACCTGATGGTTTAAAACTGACTAATTAATTATTGAAATTTTTATTTAAATTATTTTAAAATCCCAGGCAATTTAATTAAAAATAAACCTTAACTACCTGAAATTCTCAAATAATATTCTTTTAAACATCAATAATAAATTAATTAATTATTCACGGTAGTTGAGCTACAATTTTAATTAAAGTATCTACAATTTTAAAAATCTATAACTCAACTGCCTGGAATTGTAAAATAATTCGAACTTTAACGTCATACTAAAATTAATTAGTTTATCAATTACAGTTAAATTAAAATTATTTTAGAGTTACAAACACTTTAATTAAAGTTGTACATTAATAAATTAAAATTTTAATTTTTACGTCAATAATAAATTAATCAATTAGTCGAGGAAGTTGGGGTACAATTTTAATTGAAGTGCGTACAATTAAAAAAAAACTCTACCTCAACTGCCTGTAATTGTAAAATAATTAAAATTTAAACAACATTCTTAAAAAAATTAATTAGTCTAAGCAATGTACCTGAATTATCTCGACTACTTAATTAATTTATAAATTACAATAAAACTGAAATTGTCTTAGGAATCAAAACACTTTAAAGTTTTACCTCAAGTGCCTGGAATAATTTTAATTTAAACGGCATTAATATAATAAATAGTTAGTCCAGTTATTTAATTGCAATACCTAATACTTTAAGACTAAACATTTATTAGCAATAAAAAAATGGAAATATTTAAATCAAATTCGGTTTTTTATAAAAGTTTTATAAAGTTCAGTCAAAATTTAAATCTTTAAAAGAAAAACAACTTAAAATCTATGCACATAAAACACAAGATTTTTTTAAAAATCTAATAATAGTACATAAATAGGAAAATATTATACTAAAGTAATATTTATAAAAAATAATAGGCAGGATAATGGAATTAAAAAAATTACAATTGGAAAAATTAAAATTACAATTTTAATTAAAAAGGCTGGAATTTTTAATTAAAATTGTATCTCAACTGCCTGGAATAGTAAAACGATTCCAATTCAAATTTCATTTATTAATTAATGACTAGTCAAGGCAATTAAGATTTAATTTTAATTAAAGTGCCTGCAATTTAAACAAATGTATGCCTTAACTGCCTGAAATTGTAAAATAATTTTAATTTGAATTGTTACTAATAACTTAAGTAATTAATTAGCTTAGGTAATTGGAGCATAATTTTAATTAAAACCTCTGATAATATAATAAATCAATATATGACTCAATTACCTGGAATTGTAAAATAATTCTATTTATCTAAAATTTTATTCAAACTGTTCCAGTTTCTTCAGTCTTTTGAGCTGGATTTTAAAATTTTTCAATTGTGATTTCTTTATAATTAAATTATTTCATTATTAATTTTTTTATAAATATTATTCCTATGTGGAGTAATTTTTATTTTATTTTGTTATTTATGTACTATTTTTAGGTTACAAAAAAATTGATATGATATTAATTTGTCTCTAGTAGAGTTTATTTTTTCTTATATTTCTTTCGAGTATTTTAAATTTGAATAAACTTTATTATAGAAAAATTAGTTTCATTTAAATATTTCCATTTTTTTTTAAATTTTAATATTAATTATTCAATCTTTAAATATCAGTGACGTTTAAAATTAAAATTATTTTAGAATTCTAGGCACTTGAGGTTCAACTTTGATTAAAGTGTTTGGCATTCTAAAATAACTTCAGTTTAAATGTAATATATAAATTAATTAATTAGTCGAGGAAATGCATGTACAAAATTGTACCTCAACTGCCTCGACTATTTAATTAATTTATTATTGATGTTTAAGTTAAAATTATTTAATGACGTTTAAGTATAAATTATTTTACCATATCAGACAGTTAAGGGATAGTTTTAATTAAAATGCCTCAGATTTTAAAAGTCCAGGCATTTTAATTAAAATTGAGCTGATTCCAATTTAAATACCATTAATTTTAGGCAATTGCAGCAAAATTTTAATTGAAATCAATGATATTACAAAAAATAAATATATCGTTCATTTACCTGGAAATGTCAAAAAATCCATTTATTAAGAATCTTATTTAAATTGTTTCAACTCTTTCGGTCTTTTGAGCCCGATTTGAAAATATGTTTATTCTAAATTTTTCTTGTTGTGATTTTTTTAATTCAAATATTATATTTAAAATGATTTATTTATTATTACTCTTATATAAAGTAATTTTAATTTTATATCTACTATTTTTAGATTTTTAATTTTTTTTTTGTTATATTCCTTTGTCTCTAATAGAGTATAACCTTCTTTTAAATTTTTCTTTCAACTATTTGAATTTTGACTAAACTTTATTATAAGAAACTAAGTTTGATTTTAATATTCCTATTCTTTTTGCCGATACGTCTGGACTAATTAATTTAGTTATTATTGGCGTTCAAATTAGCATTATTTTACAATTCCAGGCACTCGAGGTACAACATTAAATAAAGTGCTTGGGTTTTTAAAATAAATATAATGGATAAATGAATTGATTAGTTGGGGCAATTCAAGTATCAAAATGTAGTTCCATTGCCTGGAATAATCAATTAAATTAAGAATAACGTTTAAAATTAATTTGTTATAAATTGAAGGGACTTTTATTATAATTGTACTTCAACTGCCACGAATAATTAAATAGTTTATTACTGACGTTTAATTAAAATAATTTTACAGTTCCAGGCATTGTGCTTGAAATTTAAAAATAACTTAAATTGAAATTCCACTGAATAATTAGTCAGTTTCAGTAAAAAATCAGGAATTTTAATTAAAATTGTGCCTCAAGCACCAAATTGTACTTTTATTGCCGGAAAAAATAATTCGGTTAAAAATAATATTTAAAATTGATTTTTTAAAAATTGGAGGTACTTATATTAAAATTTAATTCAACTGCCATGACTAATTAAACAATTTATTAGTGTTCCATATCCGTTGTTTATTTACATTACACCGCATAGCTGTATTATTATTTGTTACCTTTTTTTTGCCGGCTCGAAACCGACGGCATTTACGGCATTTATTGTATCTCCCGGTCAGTCGAAAATATACTCTCATAAATTAAGGTTGTGTATTATTTCAAATTAAATACATACACATCATTGGCGCAGTCGATCTTACGGACCTAAATTGTTAAAAGTAGTCGGTGAAAATGTCATCTTTTCTCGGAAATTTAAGTACGTTTGATCCGGAAAAGTCGGATTACGCGATATTTTCCGAGCGGCTAAAACAGTTTTTCGTGGCAAATGGTATAACGGAGGACGATAAAATGCGTGCGACTCTTCTAAATACATTAAATGAAGATTGTTACGTGTTGTTAAGAAATTTGTGTGTACCGAAAACGCCACCGGAAGTGAAATTCCAGGATTTGGATAAATTGTTATTAAAGCATTTTGCTCCAGTGCGGTCCTATTTTTCGGAGAGAAGTAAATTTTACTCTGCTCAAAGAGAGCCCGGTGAAAAAGTGTGTGATTGGGCAGCTCGTGTGAAAAATTTAGTGAGTAATTGCGGATTTGAGGCTACAATAACTCTCAGTACGCTAATGAGAGATATTTTTGCGATCGGTATTAATGACGTGCGTTTTTCCGATCGTTTGTTTGAAGAAAATGCCATCAGTAGGGACTGTACGTTTCAGTTTATGGAAAAAATTGCTTTGGCAAAGGAGTCTGCGGTCGCTGATCATGAAAAGCGCGTATCCAAGGAGTCTCAGGCCCCGATTAAAACAGAACTAGAGGAAATATATTATAATCAAAATCCAGGTACTTCTCGTCAAAATCGGGGTAAGTCAAAATCTAAATATACTGTTAAAAGAGACCATCAAGAAAAACCGGCTCTACCAAAATGTTCGGTGTGTGGGCGTGCAAATCACGTTTTTTCTAACTGTGCTTATCGTAGCTGTTTCTGTCACAAATGTGGAATCAAAGGCCATTTGGCACCTATGTGCAAGAAGCTATCAGGTCATAATTTTTTGCAAGAAAACCTTTTGCAAGACTCATCTGATGAGAATGACGAGATGTGCTTTAACATTAAGAGTAATTCTTCATCATATTATAATAAGTTGCGTTATAATTCTAAAGGTAACGAAAGGCCTATAATTATTAAGCTATTAATTGACGGTTTACAATTTGATTTTGAAATTGATTCTGGATTTGCTCATGCGGCTATTTCTGAAAATTTGTATAAACATTATTTTACAAAATATAATTTGATTCGTAATGATCTGTCTCTTAAAGATTATGTGGGTGTATCATTTAACCCCTTAGGTTATCTTAACCTAAATATTATCTATGACGACAACAATTACATTTTAAAAACATATGTCATTAAAAATGGAGGACCTCCATTAATAGGGCGTAACGGCTTAAAAATGTTGAACATTGGTTTATGTAAAATAGATAGTAACAATAGTAATAGGTTGTTATACGTAAATTCGGAGACCAAGCTTCAATATTTATTAAAACATTTTGGTCAAATTTTTGATGGTACTCTGGGCACTTTCAACAAGTTTAAAGTAACCCTTAAGTTAAAGGAAAATGCTATTCCGCGATTTTTTAAACCACGTCCTGTTCCAATCGCGCTTAAGCCAAAAATTGACGAAGAATTAGATCGTTTAATTAAAAATAAGGTATTAATTCCGACAGAATTTTCTAAATGGGCCACCCCTATTGTTCCCATATTGAAGAAAAATGGTGGTCTAAGAATTTGTGGAGATTTTAAGGTAACCTTGAATCCACAACTGGAATTTCAACAGTTTCCGCTTCCGCGAATAGAATATTTATTTAGTCGGCTGGAAGGGGGTTTAAAATTTTCAAAAATCGATTTGTCAGAGGCATACCAGCAAATTCTTCTGGATGAAAATTCTACAGAGTTGGTGACAATCTCTACACATAGAGGTTTATTTTCTTATCAGAGGCTACCCTTTGGCATTCATTGTGCACCCTCCATATTTCAAGTTATTATGGAACAACTATTTAACGGTATACCGGGCGTTATAGCGTTTCTTGATGATATTTTAATAACGGGAAAAAATGACCTTGAACATTTAGAGAGGTTAGAACGGGTTTTTACAAAATTAAGTGAATGCGGCCTTAAAGTAAAAAAAAACAAATGCAGCTTTATGCAAGACTCCTTGACGTACATGGGCCATCGAATCGATAAATTTGGGCTACATAAGACCCAAGAAAGAGTAGAAGCCGTCATTAAAACTAAAAATCCTTCAAATATTACAGAACTGAAATCATTTTTAGGGGGGGTAAATTATTATGTTAAATTTTTACCAAACGCATCAACAATACTCTTCCCCTTATATAATTTGTTAAAAAAAAACGTTCCTTGGGAATGGAGTACAGAATGTCAAAATAGTTTTTCTAAAATCAAGGAAATGTTAATTTCTCCATCGGTTCTGGCTCATTTTGATCCCAAAATACCCATTAAACTCTTGGTGGATGCTAGCAGTGTAGGGCTTGGAGCGATTATTAGTCATTTTTATCCAGACGGTTCTGAGAGGCCAATCGCTTTTGCTTCCAGATTATTAAGTAAAAGCGAATTAGGTTTTTCACAAATTGAGAAAGAGGCTCTAGCCATCATTTTTGGAGTAAAAAAATTTTTTCAATTTTTGTATGGGACAAAATTTACCTTGTATACCGATCACAAGCCCCTTTTAGCCATTTTTGGAGATAAAAAGGGGCTACCGGTTTTTGCAGCTAATCGCCTACAAAGGTGGGCGTATATTTTATCATCATTTAACTTTGAAATTAAATACGTCAACACAAAAAAGAATTACTCGGATTTTTTATCTCGACTAGGAACTAGTGTTGAAAATATTCACTATTATTATAATAGTAGTTCCATTGTGTTTTCATCAAGTGACAATGATAAAGTGTCATATTTAAATTATATTCAAAATTCCGATTTTCCAGTAAATTTTTTGAAAATTAAAGAGCAAACTGGTAAAGATCCAATCCTTAGCAAAGTTTTTTTTTATGTTAAAAATGGCTGGCCTAAAACTTGTCCTTCTGTAGACCTTAAGCCGTTTTTTATAAGAAAAAACGAAGTATCTATTGAACACGGTTGTTTAATGTGGGGGTATCGTTTAATTGTACCTTCAAGTTTTCAAACGAGTATTTTGGAAGAGCTACACTTAACCCACATTGGCATTGTCAAAATGAAGGCTTTGGCTCGCTCATACGTATGGTGGCCAAAAATCGACGAGGCTATAGAAAATATTGCTCGGCGATGTAAAATTTGTTCAATGTATGCGGATAAGTCACCTAAACCTTCTTTGATAATGTGGGATTGCCCTAAAAATGCATGGACTCGTTTGCATGTAGATTTTTTTGGCCCTTTGTTTAATAAAACATTTTTAGTTGTTGAAGACGCCACATCCAAATGGTTGGAATGTTTTATTGTGCAAAATATGTCTTCTTCTAAAACAATACAAATTCTAAGAAAGTTATTTTCTCAGTTTGGATTGCCCAAAGAAATAGCTACAGATAATGCACAAACTTTTATGTCTGTTGAATTTAGTTCTTTTCTAGAGAGTTTGGGTATTATCCACAAGACGGGTGCTCCTTTTCATCCAGAGACTAATGGATTGGCGGAGTCCGGTGTTAAAATTTTAAAAAGAGCGCTTATTAAAGGTTACAAAGATCATAAAACTGATCTGCAACTTATTTTAGATACGTTTCTTTTTCAATATCGCAATACGCCTCAAACAACCACTCAAGAATGTCCATCCAAAATTATTTTTGGTCGCTCTTTACGCACTAGATTTGACTTATTGCTTCCTTCCACCGAAAATGTAATTAAAAATAAACAGCATAAAATGGAGAAAAATTTTAAAAAGGTTCGAGACATATCATTTTGTATTGGAGAAAAAGTGTGGGCTCAAGATTATCGTCCAAATGCAGACAAAAGTAGGTGGTGTCAAGGGGTTGTTCAAGATATTCTTGGTCGAAGAACTTACGTAATAGAGGTAGATAATGGAATAAAATGGAAGAGGCATCTCAGCCAGTTAAAAAAAAATTATGTAACATTTCAGCCTGAACATAATAAGACAAATACAACCATAATTCCAAGATCTACCTCGATTGATAATAATAGTTTTAGCTCTAGTGAAGATGAAGTGGTGGTTTTATCAGATAGTGATAAATCTGATTTAGAAAGTGATTCGGGTACACGTGTGTTGCGTAGACGTAGCAAAATTAAAATGCCGGATCGTTTGCAAGTGTCTTAGTTTAGAAGACAGTTAGGTTTGATGTTTGACTGGTTGATTTTTTTTTCTTTTTGTTATTGGGGGAGGGTGTTCCATATCCGTTGTTTATTTACATTACACCGCATAGCTGTATTATTATTTGTTACCTTTTTTTTGCCGGCTCGAAACCGACGGCATTTACGGCATTTATTGTATCTCCCGGTCAGTCGAAAATATACTCTCATAAATTAAGGTTGTGTATTATTTCAAATTAAATACATACACATCAATTAGTGACGTTTAAATTGAAACAATTTTACACTTTCAAGCACATTGCATCTGCCTGGAATTGTAAAATTCTGCTTAATGTAAGAACTAATTAATTAATTTAAGAATGACGTTTAAAATTTATTTTTTTAAAAATTAAAGGCACTTTTATTAATATTGTACATCAACTGGCAAAAATAATTAAATAATTTATTATTGACGTTCACATTAAAACAATCTTACAATTCCAGGCACTTTAATAAAATTGTATCTCAACTGCCTCGACTAATTAATTCACTTAAAAATAACGTTTGTAGTCAAATTAATTTACATGTTTAGGCAGTTGAGGTATAATTTTAATTAAAGTGCCTCAAGCTTGAAAATGATTGAAATTCTACTGAATAATAAGTCTAAAGCCTAAAAAATCAGGAATTATTAATAACATTCTGCCTTAATTGCCTGGAATAATTATTTAATTTCTTAATGACGTTTAAATTTGAATTGATTTACAATTCATACACAAGTAGTTGAGCTATAGATTGCTTTTAATAACAGAGATTTTAATTAAAATTATCCTGTAACTGCCTAAACTAATTAATTAATGACATTTAATTAAGAAGTACTTTACAACTCCTTTTACAAACTTAGGGTAAATTTTTATTAAGGTGCCTGGGATTTTGACATATTTTCAATTTAAATGTCAATAAAAAGAGACAAATAAAATGATGAGGAAAATGAGTGAATAAACGAAGTATAAAGAAACACATTCTATATTTCATTTTAGTTTATAAAATATTTTTTACAGGTAAAATATTAATAAAAAAAGTTTATTTACTAGAAAAAGACTATACAAAATAGTAAAAAAAAAGTTAAACAAAAATACCAAAAATGCCCTATTTAACTTCGGATTAAAAAAGATCGTCTCAACTTAATTAACTCAAAAAAAAAGGGAATAAATTACCCATCTTACTAACCGTCAAATTATACAAAGCTATTAAGTAAAACCCTCGTGGGAGG
>NW_026088620.1:0-24164 GCF_022605725.1 Anthonomus grandis grandis | reverse complement strand
TTTATCCCTATCTCAGTCTAAAAATTAGAGGAGGATGGGAATAAAGTGATACTTTTCGGGTATAATTAGATCAAAAAAATCCAAAAAACACTATTTCCAGACGATCCAGACACTATTAGTAAGATGAAAAAATGATATAGAAAATAGACGAAAAAATTTAATTCTCATTTATATATCCCTATCTCAGTCTAAAAATTAGAGGAGGATGGGAATAAAGTGATACTTTTCGGGTATAATTAGACCAAATAAACCCAAAAAACACTATTTCCAGACGATCCAGACACTATTAGTAAAATGAAAAAATGATATAGAAAATAGACGAAAAAATTTAATTCTCATTTATATATCCCTATCTCAGTCTAAAAATTAGAGGAGGATGGGAATAAAGTGATACTTTTCGGGTATAATTAGATCAAAAAAATCCAAAAAACACTATTTCCAGACGATCCAGACACTATTAGTAAGATGAAAAAATGATATAGAAAATAGACGAAAAAATTTAATTCTCATTTATATATCCCTATCTCAGTCTAAAAATTAGAGGAGGATGGGAATAAAGTGATACTTTTCGGGTATAATTAGACCAAATAAACCCAAAAAACACTATTTCCAGACGATCCAGACACTATTAGTAAAATGAAAAAATGATATAGAAAATAGACGAAAAAATTTAATTCTCATTTATATATCCCTATCTCAGTCTAAAAATTAGAGGAGGATGGGAATAAAGTGATACTTTTCGGGTATAATTAGACCAAATAAATCCAAAAAACACTATTTCCAGACGATCCAGACACTATTAATAAAATAAAAAAATGATATAGAAAATAGAGGAAAAAAATAAATTCTCATTTATATATCCCTATCTCAGTCTAAAAATTAGAGGAGGATGGGAATAAAGTGATACTTTTCGGGTATAATTAGACCAAATAAATTCAAAAAACACTATTTCCAGACGATCCAGACACTATTAGTAAAATGAAAAAATGATATAGAAAATAGACGAAAAAATTTAATTCTCATTTATATATCCCTATCTCAGTCTAAAAATTAGAGGAGGATGGGAATAAAGTGATACTTTTCGGGTATAATTAGACCAAATAAATCCAAAAAACACTATTTCCAGACGATCCAGACACTATTAATAAAATAAAAAAATGATATAGAAAATAGAGGAAAAAAATAAATTCTCATTTATATATCCCTATCTCAGTCTAAAAATTAGAGGAGGATGGGAATAAAGTGATACTTTTCGGGTATAATTAGACCAAATAAATTCAAAAAACACTATTTCCAGACGATCCAGACACTATTAGTAAAATGAAAAAATGATATAGAAAATAGACGAAAAAATTTAATTCTCATTTATATATCCCTATCTCAGTCTAAAAATTAGAGGAGGATGGGAATAAAGTGATACTTTTCGGGTATAATTAGACCAAATAAATCCAAAAAACACTATTTCCAGACGATCCAGACACTATTAATAAAATAAAAAAATGATATAGAAAATAGAGGAAAAAAATAAATTCTCATTTATATATCCCTATCTCAGTCTAAAAATTAGAGGAGGATGGGAATAAAGTGATACTTTTCGGGTATAATTAGACCAAATAAATTCAAAAAACACTATTTCCAGACGATCCAGACACTATTAGTAAAATGAAAAAATGATATAGAAAATAGACGAAAAAATTTAATTCTCATTTATATATCCCTATCTCAGTCTAAAAATTAGAGGAGGATGGGAATAAAGTGATACTTTTCGGGTATAATTAGACCAAATAAATCCAAAAAACACTATTTCCAGACGATCCAGACACTATTAGTAAAATGAAAAAATGATATAGAAAATAGACGAAAAAATTTAATTCTCATTTATATATCCCTATCTCAGTCTAAAAATTAGAGGAGGATGGGAATAAAGTGATACTTTTCGGGTATAATTAGACCAAATAAACCCAAAAAACACTATTTCCAGACGATCCAGACACTATTAGTAAAATGAAAAAATGATATAGAAAATAGACGAAAAAATTTAATTCTCATTTATATATCCCTATCTCAGTCTAAAAATTAGAGGAGGATGGGAATAAAGTGATACTTTTCGGGTATAATTAGACCAAATAAATCCAAAAAACACTATTTCCAGACGATCCAGACACTATTAGTAAGATGAAAAAATGATATAGAAAATAGACGAAAAAATTTAATTCTCATTTATATATCCCTATCTCAGTCTAAAAATTAGAGGAGGATGGGAATAAAGTGATACTTTTCGGGTATAATTAGATCAAAAAAATCCAAAAAACACTATTTCCAGACGATCCAGACACTATTAGTAAGATGAAAAAATGATATAGAAAATAGACGAAAAAATTTAATTCTCATTTATATATCCCTATCTCAGTCTAAAAATTAGAGGAGGATGGGAATAAAGTGATACTTTTCGGGTATAATTAGACCAAATAAACCCAAAAAACACTATTTCCAGACGATCCAGACACTATTAGTAAAATGAAAAAATGATATAGAAAATAGACGAAAAAATTTAATTCTCATTTATATATCCCTATCTCAGTCTAAAAATTAGAGGAGGATGGGAATAAAGTGATACTTTTCGGGTATAATTAGACCAAATAAATCCAAAAAACACTATTTCCAGACGATCCAGACACTATTAATAAAATAAAAAAATGATATAGAAAATAGAGGAAAAAAATAAATTCTCATTTATATATCCCTATCTCAGTCTAAAAATTAGAGGAGGATGGGAATAAAGTGATACTTTTCGGGTATAATTAGACCAAATAAATTCAAAAAACACTATTTCCAGACGATCCAGACACTATTAGTAAAATGAAAAAATGATATAGAAAATAGACGAAAAAATTTAATTCTCATTTATATATCCCTATCTCAGTCTAAAAATTAGAGGAGGATGGGAATAAAGTGATACTTTTCGGGTATAATTAGACCAAATAAATCCAAAAAACACTATTTCCAGACGATCCAGACACTATTAATAAAATGAAAAAATGATATAGAAAATAGAGGAAAAAAATAAATTCTCATTTATATATCCCTATCTCAGTCTAAAAATTAGAGAAGGATGGGAATAAAGTGATATTTTTCGGGTATAATTGGACCAATTATTGTATGTTCAACTCTAGTGTATTATATATCCATACTGCAAGCTCTGTATATCATAAGAAATCTTAAAATAATGAGTATTTTCGTTACACCTGTGCCGCCAACACAAACCATCGAAAGAATGTCACTCTATTTCGTTTTTTCATTTAATTTTAGAACGTCTCGAGCCTCCAGCTTCTTAAATGACTTACGGTCGACAACGAAGACAAAGAAATATTCGTTTACAAATTTAACAACTTTAGAATTGTATAGAAAACGTCCTACCCTTAGATTAAATGGCATCAGTATAATAAGTTCACTTTTTTACCTACTTATCTTGCTGCAAAACAACAGCTCACAAAATATTTGATAAAAAACACCGAACCATCCCTTAAGTAAAACATTATCGCGAAAAGATACTTTAGCAACGAATTTCGCCATACTAATGATGTTCATGTTATGTATAGGGAAAACTAGGTTACCCTTACAATATAACTACCCGTCCCATGTTGGGTCGGTTTTGATCGATATATTTCACGAAATCGAGTTATTTTTATGCGTTGAAGTATAAAGGTGACAAGTCAGAGTTTGTTAATCTAAAAATAATGAAATTCATCAAAAGTCCAATTGTCATTTCTATGTCAGTCTAATGGATGGACATAAAATGAGCTTTTTATACTATAATTGAATGTTAACATGAGGCTCTCCAATACATTTGCCTAAAATCCTTATAAAATAACTAAACAAACATCTGTCACTCATATAAACCTTTCAAATCGACGTCCACCATATGGAAATTAATGCAACAGACCTAACAAACATTAGGATATTATTAATATGCACAAACCAGATAAGATAATGTCTCGGATAAGGTTTCTCATAAAAATTTGCGTCATAATGGGAAATTTTGTATGTGCCGCGGCACACGTACAAAAACAGCACAAATTAAAGAGATTTACATAGATAGATTTTAATATTAATTTTTGAGTATCATGCACGCACTGGCTAATTATTAATGTAGAATAGCAATATTTTGTATTGCTAAATTTCTATAAAATTGTTTATGACTTTTTAAACATTGTATTAATGTTTTTGACTGTTTTTGTTACTATTTTTATTTACTTTCCTATTTTCTTACTTTTTACATTTAGTATAAGAAATTTGACCAGGTATATTTATGTCTTTTGTACCCAGTTTTGTATATATTTATTTAGTACTTGTATTTTGGTTTCTATATTTGTGTGTTTTGCTTTTTATGTATAAGGCATATTTGATTGATTGATACACACTAATTAGGAAGAAGAATTCATTTATATTGAGTAGTTGAATTGTGTCACATTCAGGTATATAAATAGTAGAAATTAACTTACCTGTAAGGGTGGCCTGATCAACCCGAGTCGAACTGGTACTAGTGGTAGCAGCGCGCTGGGCGCCACTTGTACCCTGGGCTGCCAGCTTGGATATGAACAACTATCACTATTCCTGAAAGGAACCAACAAGTTTCTGTACAAAAAGACTCAAATGTTAAAGTACTAAAATGCTAAAAGTTAAAAAATTCCCATTGTATACCCGAAGACTTAAATAGTTATCGAAGGTGTGTTTGTGACCCAGAAATTATTTATAAGATGGTTTTGTTGTTTCTTTTACTTTGACAAAAGCAAGTAAGAACAATGTAATAACAAATTGTAACTGTTAGAATATTCTCACTGTAATTGTGGTAACATGGTTAATAACTGCACATTCCTTTTTGTAATATTTCTAATAAAGGAGCAATGAAGGACAAGGAAATTTTTTCAATATAAACACCAGATAGATCTCAGTGTTTCAATTTGGTATAGGTCCCATAACAAAACAAATATTTACACTTCTTATATCTACTTACAATTTGATATATTCTCTTCCCCTTTTCTCTAACCCTGAAAGTTCTTTTATATAAACTCACGCCATTATTAACACATAAATTTCACACCGAAGGGTAGAAATGGTTATGACGTATAGAAGGAACGCGAACAATCGCGGTACACAGTACAACCGCAAATATTAGTAAGGGATTCCATCTGAATAATCTATAGAAAACGCTAATATATCAGATCAGATAAAAACGACAAAATTAATCATTGGATGTTATCTTAAATTAAACAAGCACTCATATTGCCGAACTGTCTTATATAAGTTGAAAAAACCACACAATCATAATAAGTATAAGTTTACGATCAATTGTACTTATAAAACAATAATACCTTTAACTTATTATATTTAAAATTGTGTATTATATTTATTACAAGAAGGGAGTGCCTACCAACTAACTAAAAAAAACCAAACTAACCTAATAAAAAAGAAACAATAGGGAAAAGTTACAGGTCACTAAAGGAGTACTAAGATACATACCAAAATAAAATAAGATTGAGTATAATAATAAGGACTAGAATAGCGGACTATAAAATTAATTAATTTATTTATTTGCGAAATATACATTTTTAGGAAATACCTAGTATATAAGTAATATTTCAGTGCACATATACACGGGCATAACCTCCAGGTGCCAATTAAACAAAATTTTTAATAAAAAAAAACAATGCCTATGAAAAAATTTGATTTGTCATTAAAAGCTTGCAATATATCATTAAATAAAATATTTACAAAAATTGTAATATTCTAATATAATCTTGCTTGACCCTCCCTTGTGAAAAAACTATTTAAAAATCGTCATATTCGTCATCAAACTCATGTGCCTTTATTTATTAAATAAGCTTAAATAATTCCAGGCAATTATTGTTAGATATCTGATATGAATTAGTTAATTTATGGTTAATAAATCTTAGGAGGCTTAATAAAGTATTTATGAGGTCGGTACATGACCGATATGTCTAAGTGATAGTTAAGGGAACTTTAAGCATCTAATATATATTTTCATAACGTTTCTAGTATAAGCCAAAAACAAAGTTGTTTAATGGTCCTACATAACAGAGTTTACACAAGCCAATATTAAAGCATTAAATACACATGAACATATATTTCAAATTAATATACAAGATTTAGATATTCATTAAAACAAACAAAAATTAAGATACAAGGTACTGCTTTAATTTTCTCATAAACTCCTTAAGAGGTAACATTTTAACAAGGTAATTATTTATTGTAAAACAGTGGCCTATAAAAAGAAGGACCAGTTTTAATGTGATGAGTTCTATGAAATGCTGTATGATTATGATTGTTGAAATTGTCCATGTTTTTTTGGGAAGTTTCATAGCTATTATTATTCACTTTAACATGTAAGAGACATGAGTAGAATATATATATAGGCTGGAAACAGTCAATATGTTAAGAAATGTGCTCTAGAGTCTGCCCTATAATTTAGAATTAGAGGAATTTTTATTGTCTTTCTTTGAATGGAGAAAATGCTACTTGAATCAGTTGTATGACTTCAAACAAGAATTCCATATGATTTTCTTGATGAACTGATGCAAAATGGGGTTTAAAACAACCTATAATATACTAGCTATCACATAGCTTCTGCATATCCTTTATTAAATAAAATCTAATGACATCAAAATATGCTTTATTGTCACAAAAATAAAATATTCCATGGACAAAGCTACATTTTAACAAATCTACTAAGCTAGTTTTAAATTGTCAAACATTTTATACATATCAAGGTAATAATTAAAAAAAAAAAACAAAAAATTTACTGGCATAAACATACAAACTAATAAAAAGTATTAATTTACTCATTAATCATTAAAATACTCATCCATGGTATAATAAATTTTTTCAGGCAACCAATGCCTCGCTGACTTTCTGAAACTTTAATTTCTTGAAATGTTTTTCAATTCCACAGACAGCCTATTGTATTGTATCCTATGAATTGGATGACTTTAGTTTAAGGCTCCTATGTGGATACCATTTGAATCACCAACAAAATAACAGTCTGAAGAAAGGGTAATGTGGCATAGTGTAGACCAGATATCAATTTCAGAACCTTTGCTGTTCCTAATCTATGTCGATGATTTTGTGAGTCCCCTGCCATCATGCAAGATTGTAGAATTTGCTGATGATAACAACTTTTCCTATAAAATCTACATCTAGTGAAAAAGCAAAAGTTAAAATGGCCCCGCATACTGAGACTTGGTTTCTTTCAAATCGTTTAAACATTAACAAATGATGTTTTTTTTTAAACAAAATGAACATCCTAAAAAACTCTGAAAAAATCCAAGTTCTTGGAAGTAACTCTGGATGCAAAGTTGACCTTTGAAAGCCATTTTGATCACATAAAAAAAAACTATGCTCGGCGACATACATTCTTCATAATATTTAAAAAATCAGAGAACAGAAATCAGGATAATAGCTGGAATTAAATACTGTGATGATCCTAAGCATTTCTTCAAAACTCTCAAGATTTTGACACTTCCACCACATAGATTGCTGAGGCTCTCCTGCATATTTGAAAAAACCTCTTTTTAAAAACCTCCTGGAATGCTCCTAACTTTTTTAACAAGTTATTACATAATATAAGAAATATTTCTCTAAATTCTTTTAAACATAAAATATTATATAGAATTTCTTATAGAAAAATTTCTCTATTTATTTCAGGAATTCATAGGCTATCAGGTCGCAGACCCAGAATTTTAATCTGTATTTTTGTACCTATCTATGTATAAGCGAACTATTTTAATATTGTGCTCACCTTATTTCTTTATATGTGTGATATTATTCAATTGACAATGTTATAAATATTCAAGGTTTTTTTATGTAAAATATATGAACTACATAATATATGTACTACCTTTAATCCTCTCTAGGATTCTCTCAATAAGATAAAATCAATACCTAGATCACTACTCTCCAACCCAATTGTATACCATTGCAATTTACTGGTTGAAATCTACCTGGAAGTTATAATTCCGATCATTTAAATTACTAGACTTTGCAAATTTCCAGCATTCATAGCAAGAGTTGTGAAGGAGACATAATGAAAACCTTCAATTAAATTCCAAAAAGTGAACCCTATAGAAACCATATTTGCAATTCTAAGGAAACAATACTAACTATGCAAACTAGTGTATAATAAATGCTAATTGAAACCAGAAATATCCTGTGACTGGATGCCATGTACCCATACAACTTTAGGTTTTCTACACAACATTCCAAATTACATAATTAATCAATTCTGGGCATGTTGTGTTTAATAAATGTTATGAAAAATACAAATTTCTCTACAGATGTCCTATACTAAAAAAGATTGATATTATTAAAACTGTACAGATAAAATGAAGTTGGTTTGAAGGCCACTGAAATGTTAGTAGTACTGCCAAGCAACATGCACATATTAGTAAAAAAAATAAGGATGATTCATGCTTGATAAATGACAATCCTTCTGGACCATGCTCCACACTTACTTTTATTATGCATTTCATATTTCGGATCCCAAAAAGCCGAAAATTAAAGAAAAATAATCGGAAAAATCAATAGTGAAGACGTTTCAAAACAAACAAAAAAAAAATAAATTAAAACCGAGGGGAGCGGTAGTTTGCGGTATTTTTGTACGCGAAAGGGCCGATATAAACGATTTAGATTTAAAAATGACTCAGTCCAAGAAATTTCCAGGATTTCAGCCCAAAGAATAAGCACTAACCAGTCCAACCACCAACATTTGGGCAAAAATTTAATTTTTATTTGACAGTTGCATGTGACTTTGACGTTTGTCACTGTCAAGTTTGACAGACAGAGGGAGGCAGTGCTTAGGGTCCTGAGTTGTAATTTTTATGTTACAGCGTTTCTTACGATCTGGAATTACTTATTAATGCCAATTAGTTGTTAATATTTTCATTTATTTTAATATTAATAAAATTTGAAGTGTTTATAATTTGATCTTTTATCAAAAAAAAACCAACCACTTTTAAACTTGGCAACATTGACCCATAAAGGAAACTCTAGACAGGCCCGATCAATATCCTGGCAAAATGTATAAAAAAATATAAAATAAATAATAAGTATAATTTAGTATATAATTAAGATAAATATGAAGTTTCAATATAAAGAATTAAGCGTATAGTTTATGGTAATATTGCCCATATAATGTTTTTAAACCTTCTATCAAAAATATACTCAAAGGTCTGTCCTTTAAAATTATGACTACTTACATACTATGGCATATTATTTTAGCATTAAAATGAAATAAGAAAAAATGGTTGATCCAGATGACCATCAAACCGATCAACACTTTTGTCTGAGATGGAACAATTTCCAAGCAAATATAACGTCTCAGTTTGAATTGCTAAGATCAGACGAGGATTTCACCGATGTTACCATTGCATGCGATGGCTAAAAACTGCTGGCACATAAAGTTGTCCTTTCAGCTTGCAGTCCATACTTCAAGGAGCTGTTTAAGGTGCTAAATTAAGATTAGTTCACTTTTAAATATAATTCCGCTTGTTCCAGGCTAATCCGTGTTCACACCCAATAATTTTCATGAGAGATGTCGAGGCTAGGCACATCATCTCCTTAATGGAGTTTATGTATGTTGGAGAGGTGAATGTGTCACAAGCCCACCTATCAACTTTCTTAAAAACCGCTGAATCTCTGAAAATTAGAGGGTTAACTGACACCTCTTCTGATCCCGATCATGTGGTTGAAGAGTCTGGATTATGTTTGAAACCACAGACCATAAGAACTGCAAGGTATATCAAAATGTGAATCATTTATTTTATTATTAAAACTCCTAGTTTGTTTCGCAGAAGTAACATTCTAGTCAATAAAAACAAGCCAAATAAGATAAGCCAAATCCCATTTTCAAGCACCATAACTTCTAGTCAAGACGTAGCTTTAGATGTACCAGTTTTGCCAAGTGTTGCTAGTCCTGTCCCAAAACGAAGTAAATCTGAGACTGAAATTAGGTCAGTACAGTGCCAATTTTATGGAAACTTTGAATATATTTTGGTGTTTTAAGATTAAGGAAAGATGAGTCGATGACACTAAACCCGTTTGCATTACAAACTGAATCAAGAAGTTCCATAGATCTCATGCCTAAAATGGAACTTCCTGATTATACTTCTGAGGATGATAACGAGCAGGATGATGAATCTTCAAATTTTTATGTGAAAAATTGTGGTGGTGACTTATTAGGTGATGATTAGGCAGTTTGTTGAGCATATTTGTAAAACAACCATAAATTTTAGGCAATATGGAAATGTCCCCTCAACAGTCAAGTTTTTTGGCAAAAGATTTATTGGATCCAGACATAACTTCACAAAGTAAGTCTTTTAAAGTCAAATTTAGCAGTAGGGCTTAAATCTCTCATTCTTGCTCAAATATTATTGCTATGTCTTGCTTGCAACAAACATAAAGTAGACTTTACATGAATTTTTTGTTTGTTGCAGGCAAGAATAAAGGCCAAAAGTTGCACTCCTTGGACCCCCATCCCTGTCCCGATTGCGGAAAAATCTATAGTAACTTATCAAATTTAAGGCAGCACATGAAACTGGTGCATTTCCCAACTGCTGTGCATTGTAATCAATGCAACAAGGAATTTAAAGCGGATTTATACTTTAGGCGGCATATTAATAGTGTACATAAGCAGGGTTTTGAAATTAGGTCCAATTTTAGTATCAAGGATAATGAATATGATAATGTGTATAAAGGACATTTGCCTTATAGTCGAATTCCTTGATGGTAAATTGGCATAAGGTGTTGTGTAGGGCTTTATTTAAAATTTAGGTTCTGTTTTATATTGTGAAGATGTTTTAGATGCTTTTTATAGCAAAGGGACAATAAAAAAAAGTTTCTTGCCTTTTTAGGGTTAAAGTAAAATTATGTCATCTTAAAACTCTATATAATGTAAGGCAATGACAATTTCAAATTTTAATTTCCTTTCTCTTTTTTAAGTATATGAATAAATAAGGTCTTTCATCACCACTATAAGAAAATATTACAACTGGAACTATTGCTGTATCAAAATAAATATAGTAATAAAACTTAATTAATTTAAATAAAGTGTATATAATTAATTAATTAAATGCAATTCCTAACAACCCGTAGGAATAAGCGTTATATATTTTTTATAACTAATCAATACCAAATAACCAAATGCAACTATCATGCATTAGTTAACTGTAAGCAGAAATTTCTTCACCCAGGAGTTTTTTTTGTATGCTTATTAAGTAAAGAGATAATACTACAATTTTTATAACTTACGTTTAAAGAGTTATAGCCACATAAGTAAATCTCCCTTAAAAAAGGACAATCTTGGGGCATAGTAAGGTGATCTTGGAGTGCAACATTGCGACTATTAACAGCATAACGAAAAATTAATTTTTGCATTAAGTTATAAGGCAGTACATCTTATAAATTTTGTAAGAAAAATTGCAGAATTTAAATTGATTTCTTTTGCACCCTAAGCCATTTATTTTTACAGAGACATGGTCATATTTTTTTTAATTTAAAACAAGACGACAAACATTTTGAAGACTATTATTTGACAACGAATTAAGGCAGGCTTAGCATACAATAATACAATCATTTAAAATAGGCAAAGTTAATGGTTGACACATTTTTTTCTCATTTTAAAGTTAAGAATGCGCCTATTTACATAAAAGATTTTCATCCTTAAATAGCTTTTTGTCATACCCATAATATCATTTATAAATAATGTACTAGATTTAAGCTCTCTATCCAAATATAACCCCAAGTTTATTAGCCAATTTTAAATTTAAACTTTCTTCCAATTTAACTTCTTTTTTTCTATACAAAATAAATAGTACACACTTTCCTTTTTTTCAACATTTAATTTCAAATTATGTTTATTTGAATATAGCAAAAGTGAATTTAGATTATCATTTGATACAGATATAGGATCATGGCTAATAAATATGCTATCAAGGTTTTGACTTGCCATGAGGCTTTTTAATAAAACGTAGTCGATTTTGGTGACTCTATAGGAACCTACTTTATTGTTAATTGAATTGTTAGTTGTATTGTATCCCTCCGTAAGTCAATAATTTCATTCTTACTTTCGATGATCTTTGCTTTATCATCAATGGGGTTTTTAAATAAAGTACAGGTGTCGGCACTTTTTGCAATCGATTATCATAAACTGAAGAGAATATTGGGACGAATTAATTTGCTTGGAAAGGGTTGAAAATCTGCTTTGACTGCCTCAGAAATGTTGAAAACTGCGCCATTTGTCTGGAACATTAGAAGTGTCAGAAGTCATTTTCTGGAAAATAACTTCAATTACTTGGAAAATAGCCTAAATTGCCTCAAAAAAATACTCCGAGAGTCTGAGGAGCGCCGAAAATGGCCAAGAATTCCAAAACTACTATAGTGGAATGTTTGGAAAAAATTATTAAAACTAACTTTAACTGCCTGGAAGGAATAGAAAATTACTCTGATTGTAATGAAAATGTGGTAAATAGCTTCAGGTGCCCGAGAGTTGAAAATTACGTCACTTGTCTCTATAAACGTTACTCCACTTATCTCAAAAATTTTGGAAACGATTCATATTGCCCGAAAGAAATTAAAAATCACGCCAATTTCCTGAATAATGTTAACGTTGCAATTACTTACAAGCAGTAAAGCCTAATTTTCTGGAAGAGTGCCTGGAAGAAATTGAAAACAGCTACAATGTTTTGGAAAATATACAATAAAATTTTTCCATAATTTTTTCACAATAATCCTGAGGATGGATTTGAGGGTAAAAACCTAGAGGTTTGTTTGAGTTCTTTATTTAAAGAAGTATTTTTATGAATTTTATTACAATGGCGCTTTCATTTTCATGTAATACACATAATAAACCTTCACAGTTACATTCACCAAAGTCGTACTTAAAAAATTTAAATACATCTTAAGCACCTTTCTATGCCCAATGATCGATTGCCCAGCCTGTATACTAGACATAGAGAATAAATTCAAAGATAAACGCATTAGGTAATAAATAACGGCAAAGAATAACAATTGTATTTTTCCCGTTGTTTTATTGACTAAACTCTTTATATGTAATGCAGTTGTTTGAGATGCTTTTCAGGCAATGTATCTAGGAAGGGAACGTTTTCTTTTGCATTTAAGTTCTCAGTATTGAAGGAATTTCTGGCCTTATTCAGGGTTAAAAATTTCATCTTAAACCGTTCTATATTTATTATGTAAGTTAATAACAATATTTTAATACCTCTCCCCTTTTTTTGACTCTCTACTTATCAATAGTTTTTTTTCTGATTTTTTTGCATAACATTCATTCTCCGCTTAAACCTTGAGGTCAATCAGCTTAGGCACCTTAGGATAAAAATCTTCATGTTTGGGACATATAGGGCATAACAAGTTA
This sequence comes from Anthonomus grandis grandis, assembly GCF_022605725.1. Classification (NCBI taxonomy): domain Eukaryota; kingdom Metazoa; phylum Arthropoda; class Insecta; order Coleoptera; family Curculionidae; genus Anthonomus; species Anthonomus grandis. Next base: position 10,720 of record NW_026088620.1, on the reverse strand, counting down.
TGAGCCTTGCTTCAACTTCCTTTAAAGCAATTTCTGATTTACTTCCAGCCTTTCCTTTCCTGTGAAACAAATCAACTCTCCCAGCACGTCTGTTAATAGGTTAAATAACTCATTGACATATATATAAGGAATAAAATGGGCCCTGAATAAAAAAAAATTAAGGTAAAATCAAAAATGCCACAGTCGCCCTCCACTGGTTGTAGAAAGATTGAGAAGATCAAGAACCGAAATATTTGCCCCAAAAACTAACTTTTCAAGACTTGTTTATACTGACAACTAAAGTTTTAATCCAGCTCCTGATTCAAAATTTTAACATTTCTGCCCCAAAAGCGATAAACTTGATTTGTTGGAAATACTAGAAATAAATGAATTTACACAAAATAACCATCATTCATGTTTTAATTATCTTGTACTCATTTCTTTAACTCACTGTGTTTTAACTCTTCACAGTCTTTTAATACATCGTTCTTGCCCTTTACAATTTCTTTTTTATTTGGTTGATTTGGTTGAGGTTACAAATCAAATTACTACTAAAGGAAATGACATAATAAAAATAAAAAATAATAACAAAGAATTTTCAAATAACAAAGACATGGCAAACTTTTGTAATCAGTATTTTATAAACGTAGGAGTAAATATGCAAAACCAAATAAAAAAACCAAAAAAACAATTCAAAATTAATCATAACAGTGTATCTTCAATGTTTCTAAAACCAACTAATAGGAATGAAATAATTAAACATATTTTTTCGTTAAAAAACAATTCCGCGCCTGGGATAGATACTATTAGCTCAAAATTTATAAAAAAATTTCATATTTACCTTATTGAACCATTGGTTCACATTATCAACCTAATATTTAAAACAGGAACAGTACCTACTCAATTTAAAGTATCAATAATCACTCCAATATATAAATCAGGTGATAAATGTGAAATAGGTAACTATCGTCCTATAAGTGTGATCAATAATTTTTCCAAGCTCTTCGAGAAATGTTTGAAAGATAGACTTATTGACTATTTACAAAAAAATAACATATTATCACAAAATCAGTTTGGTTTCATTGGGGGGCTCAGCGCATCTGATGCTGTCTGCGAATTAACAAAGCGAGTGAATCAGGCTTTTGATGGTGATAAAAAGTGTTTGGCAGTGTTTCTGGACCTAGCAAGGGCCTTTGACACTGTACCGCATGAGCTTTTGCTAGATACTTTAAGATCTTATGGTATTAGAGGTCCAGTGTCAAGGGTCTTTGAAAGTTACTTGGGGGACAGAAAACAGTCTTTAAAAATAAATAATGAGATTAGTGAACCATCTTATATAAAAATTAGAATTCCACAAGGAACAGTTATTGGACCTATACTCTTTATAACTTATATTAACGCTCTTACCAATCTTAAAATTCATGACGGGTCACTGATATCATATGCAGATGACACGGTTGCGGTGTTTCACGGAATTTCTTGGGGAGACACAAAAAGAACTGCAGAACTTGGTCTAGCAACAGTCAAGAACTGGCTGGATTCTTTTAAATTAAGTCTCAATAGTCAAAAAACAAACTATATTGCATTTTCTATAACAGCTGCTAATCGCCCCAGCTTTCAACAAATTAAACTTGAATTAATTGATATCAAGGAAGTTTCATTTACTAAATATCTGGGTATCATTGTGGATAAACATTTAAAATGGGACCAACACATTCTAAAATTAACACAAAACATCCGTAAACTTATTTATCGATTTCATATTTTGAGAAATATCTTAAATGAAAAACTACTAATTTTAATTTATAAATCCTTGGTTGAGTCCTTGTTAAGGTATGGGATGATTGTCTGGGGAGGTCTATACAAGAATTGTTTAAAACAACTTAATGTAGTACAAAACTTTATTTTAAAAGTTATATACAAAAAACAAAAAAGATTTCCTACACAACAATTATATTCTGAAGAAATTTTTAATATACGCTCAATTTACATATTGTCAACATGCATTTATACACATAAATCAGAAAAAATCAAGAATTATGTTAGTCATTCCTACACAACCCGAAATAATATAAACAGACACCTAAAAATACCAAACATAAAAAAAACTATAGGGCAACGATTTTTAGGATACTTGTCCCCGAAATTTTATAACATCTTACCAAACAGCTTAAAAAATATAAATAATATTAAAAACTTTAGTAAGGTCTGTAGAAAATTTATTTATTCAAATATAGATAAATTTAATTTTTTTAAATAGTTTTGGGAAGGGAAATTTTATTGGAGAATTTTTGTTTAGTTGTAGATTATGGTTAGTTATATTTTATATTATTACTAAAATTTTGTGATTTCTCAGCATACACAAACAGATGTTACAACATCTAGGTGTATGTGAAAAACAATGACTGTTAACTATTATTATTGAATATAATTAAGTTAAAAAAAAAAAAATAAAAAAAATTGTTATAATATAACCAAAATGATTAATAAATTTGAATTTGAATTTGAATTTGATCCATTGCTTGCCCTCTCAACATATTAATTAGTATGTTAACCGCGCCATTTATTTTGTTTCTAGTTTCCTTTTGCTTTCAGCAAAAATGTTTGTAACACATTAGGTAGCCTGGTGCTTTTGGACACCTAAGTTTGAGTTTAATATTTTCTTTAACATAATCATCGACGTCTCCTTTCATCTTGGTCAACAATAGAATATAAATTAAAAAAAATTAATAATTAAAAGGTTTTTTTTTTTGACATAAACTCAAACCCTGGTGTGTGTAACTTGTGCCAATTTTAAACTTTTGAAAGTGCGTCTTACATTAATTTTAACGTCTTTCTGTGCCTGTTTGTCTTTTTTGTTTCAAGCCCATTTCCTTTTAGTATGCCCTGAAGAAACACGTGGAGGATTTTCATTTTAAGTTCATTTACAACTCAAACTATGGACTATTTATTCATTATTAAAAATTGTTTGTGTCAGATTTCAGAATAAGGCGCCGTAGGTTATCGGACCACTGGATGCCGTACAACTTCCATTCCGCCACCAATCCTACTGCCTACTACGACACCCCGTCCAGGTTCTTCGAGAAACGAGAACCGGAAAGGCGTAATAAATTGGTAAAACTCTACTATTTCCTCAATAATGGTATTTTATAGCCAGGATAAAAAACCGTTCATATCCAGGTGAAACTGGGAGACGGTATAGAGATCTACGAGGATCAACTGCGTAGCATCAAGTGGAACGACTATAGGAAATTAACGAGGGGCTTGGCCACGATTTTATTTAGTCCTGCGGAATTGGCCACGTGTTCCGTAACGGGACAGAGATGGAGTAGGGCGGGAAACGGGGAAAGACCGGTAAAACCGGCCCTGGATCGTGCCAAAGTACAAGCGATTATTTGTAAGGGAATTAGAATTTTCGTAATATATTAATGCTTCAGGGAAAATTTTACTTACTTTAAAATGTATATACCTAGGGTGTGATTAAATTTCTCGAATATAAGGTGCCAAAAAAGACTATAAATTTTTTTAACTATTATACATAAAAATTACCAATTACTATTTTTTTATGTATTCTAGCGTACGTTGCCGCCCGATTCCCCATGGTAGAAATAAGCCGAATCAAGCAAGTGCTCGCGTATAAATGCAAAGAGAATTGTACCGCTTTAAAAATGAAAGCGGTAAGATATTATGGTCCCAGGTAAGTCTATACTGTCCATCTCTTACCTTAACAGTTGATTAAAATAATTATTTTAGCGATCAGCGTAACGATTAATTAATGTATTTGTATTGTTTTAATTAATGTAGCCAAGACTGTACTGCAATAAGATGCCAAATTAGAGTTCTCAGTGTCAAAATATAATTTAATGCTCAATTTAGGGGATCTTAGTGATAACGTATAGTGTCTAGAAGCTAGATAAAGTTTATAAAAAGAAACACCTTGAGTTGCCAAAGAAACTTTTACTATAAAAACATCATCAGACTTCTGAAGCTATCGATCTATAGATGAATTAATTGTTTATTTGTTGAGTATTTTTAGTTCAATAAAACAGATTTTTTGTTATTAACTAATGCTATTTAGATTGTTAATTATTCGAATTTTACTACACAATTTTAGGTTTTTATTAAATGTTTAATAAACTTGTGCCATGAACGCATTAGATTTTTTTTTTAAGTATAAAGTTCAACATAAGGCAGACCTAACCTACATACATCTTTATAATATATTAAAACCCAATCAATCTACTTTTCATAAATATTTAAAACACAACGCATTCATAACAGGATTAAAAACGATCAAGATAATTTTCGGTAATGGTTCGCTAAACCAAATTTTCGATTACACTATCCTTGAATTACGATGCATTTAATTCTGGCTTCTGCAATAGTATTTAATTCCTGTTAATTAATTGAAGGTTAAGAATAATTAATTAAAAATTAAATGGAGCAATAATTTAGTCGCCGTGCTATTGAAGTGATCTAAAAATTATGATTTAACAGATTGCATTTACCCCAGAAGGCTTAAGTTAGCATGAGGTGATCAGGGCGTTGCTTAAGACCCAAGTATTTGTTAAAAATTCATAGATATGAACACTGGAGTCTTGTTTTAAATAATTCAAATTCGTATTGGCGCAAATTTTGAAAGTTGAAAATCCAGTGTCGTTATTGAAGAAAAAAAGAAACCTTTAGGTCAACTGTCAATCAATAATTTCTTCCTGACATTTGACCTGCCTTAAAAAGAAGAAGAGAAGAAACCTTTATGTCAACTCTCTATAAGAAATCAATCATTTATTCCAGGCATTTGAAGTGTCTTAAAAAGAAGAAATGTTTGACTTAACTGCCTGTGAGAAATCAATAATTACTTTTAGGCATTTGACGTCCTTGAAGAAGAAAAAGAAGAGAAGAAACGTTTTACTTAAATGCCTATAAAAAATCAATAATTTATTCCAGGCATTTGAAGTTTCTTAAAAAAGAAGAAATGTTTGACTCAACTGCCTGTGAGAAATCAATAATTACTTTTAGGCATTTGACGTCCTTGAAGAAGAAAAAGAAGAGAAAAAACGTTTGACTTAACAGCCTATAAAAAATTAATAATTTATTCCAGGCATTTGAAGTGTCTTAAAAGAAAAGAAATGTTTCACTCAAATGCCTGTGAGAAATCAATAATTACTTTCAGGCATTTGACAGAAGAAGAAAAAGAAGAGAAAAAACGTTTGACTTAACAGCCTATAAAAAATCAATAATTTCTTCCTGGCATTTGACGTGCCTTAAAAAGAAGAAGAGAAGAAACCTTTATGTCAACTCTCTATAAGAAATCAATAATTTATTCCAGGCATTTGAAGTGTCTTAAAAAGAAGAAATGTTTGACACACGAAATCAATAATTACTTTCAGGCATTTGACGTCCTTGAAGAAGAAAAAGAAGAAAAGAAACGTTTGACTCAACTGCCTGTAAGAAATCAATAATTTCTTACGAGCATTTGACATCCTTGAAAAAGAAAAAGAACAGGAACGATTAACTTAATTGCCTGTAAGATATCAATAATTTCTTCAGGCATTGGAAGTGCTAGAAAATGAAGAAAACTGGATTCTAACCTCGTTATTCCCAAAAAGACCCACTATATTACCTTATATTATTAGGTATATTTTTCGATTCTACTTAAACCTACACGGCGTGTATATGCCAACTGTTGAAAAGAATTCTGGAGAATAATTATTTTCAAAATGATATCTGGTCAATTTTTTGAGTTATGAACCTTGTGTCGAATAAATAGGAAAAAAAAATCAGTATTTTCGAAAAATATTTTTTTCTCAAATTCTTGTACGAATTTGGAAAAACGCTGATATAGGTATCCCACGAAATTGTCTATGGATTATGTATACAAATATTCAAAATGATATGTGCTCTATTTGTTGAGTTATTAACTTTGTGTCGAATAAATAGAAAAAAAAATTCAGTTTTCGAAAAATTTTTTTTTCTCAAATTCTTGTACGAATTTGGAAAAACATTGAAATAGGTGTCAATCATTTTATTTGAAGAATATTTGTACAAATTTTCAACTCTCTAACTTTCTTCGTTTTTGAGTTATAGACATGCTGATAGGGTTTTTTTGAAAAAATATCACATTTTCCCAAGAAAAATTATTTTTTATCTCCCTGTCTATTTTTTCAAAAAACGTTGAAATAGGTGTCTAATGAAATTGTCCATAGATTATGTGTACAAATTTTCAAAATGACATCTTTTAGCAAAGGATTACGAGGGCAGAAAAAATTGTTAGAGTACCCTATTAGTAAACCTTTTTGTCTAGAGAGTATCTAAAAAAGAATGTACAGAATGATACAAAATGCATCATGCGGAAAAAAAGACTGATTGTTTTTGGTAGGCTGGGTATTAGAATCAATTAACTGAATATAGAAAAATGTTGGAAAAATTCAATTTTTATTCACATCACAGTCAGTAACTGCAAATGAGCCTATTACCCTCAAGGTACCTGCTGCACTAAAACCATATTAAGACAGCATCTCTAATCGTGTGAGACATAATTTAATGCTTTTAATCGCACAGATAAAACTACTGGTGGATCTACCTGTCCTAATTGACTTCTATAACTCAATCTGAGGGCCATAGAGAATGAAAAATTCTGCAAAAGTATATCTATTGACTCAACATGATCCGGGTTCTTGAAGCTCTCGAATGGGCACCCCGTACATAAAAGGTGGAAGTGAAAAAAAAAATAACGGAACAACAAATAAAACGGTTTAAATATTTCCTATATTAACATCGCGGCATCGAAACAAATCCATCCATTTTACCTTCGCCGCTCGAACGTTTCGCATCATTTCGTTCTTTGTTAAAAATTAAATTGCCATAAGTATTATTAGACCTCTAATTTCGATCGGCGAACAAATAAGTCAGAAATTGGTCAATTTCTGTTGGGATTGCGTGATGCACACGGAATATTTATCGCAAAAAATCAAAATCAGAAGGAAGTGATTTATACGATGAGGGGCCAAAATCCAGTGGTGCTCACTTCGTACATATACGGCGACGAGGATGCCGAAAATATCGTGAACATTTTTCAAACTTTTAAAGTTCGCGTCAACGAGATCGATATGAGTCAAGATACTGCGGCAATGGACACTAAAACAGGTGAGTTTGAAGGAATTCTATCATATGCTTCTATATATAATGTTTTATTGCAGAAACCAGTCTGGATTTATCAGAGGACGTGCAACATGGATCAGGCAGTGAAGCTTTAAAGCATCGCGACCTCTTGAAGTGGCTAAAACGACAAACTAAGAAAACGTTCAGCGTGAAAACCTTAAAGCGAAGAATCCCGATTTTCAATTACTTGCCCCAGTACACTTGGGAAATTGCCCTTTCGGATTTTTTAGCTGGTATTACCGTGGGACTGACCATTATTCCTCAAGCTATAGCTTATTCTAATGTGGCTGGCTTACCTGCTCAAATAGGTAAGTGAGAAGGCTCCTTTTTAGTTTTTAATGAAGAAATAGAGTGAAGTCTAGCATAGTCTTGACGTTCCTAAAGAAACCTTAGTGTCAAAATTACAAGGTGTTGTCAAATAGGTTGCTATAAATGCAGGTCTTAAATGTTGGACAAAATGGTGATTGAATGGTTCTCGATTTTTTATTGTTTCTAGACATTGGCAAAAGTGCTTGTGATAAGTTGGGAAGTATACGCAGAAGTTAGAGAGTTACATAAAAAAATAATAACGACGATCGAAAAACAACGAAATTGTCCATTTTGAGTTATGAACTTTGTGTCGAATAAATAGAAAAAAAAATCAATATTTTCGAAAAATATTTTTTTTCTCAAACTCTCGTACGAATTTGGAAAAACGCTGAAATAGGTGTCCAACGAAATTGTCCATAGATTATGTGTACAAATTTTCGAAATGATATCTGGTCAATTTTTTGAGTTATGAACTTTGTGTCGAATAAATAGAAAAAAAACTCAATATTTTCGAAAAATATTTTTTTTCTCAAATTCTCGTACGAATTTGGAAAAACCCTGAAAAATGTGTCCAACGAAATTGTCCATAGATTATGTGTACGAATTTTCAAATTGATATCTGGTCAATTTTTTGAGTTATGAACTTTGTGTCGAATAAATAGAAAAAAAAAACTCAATATTTTCGAAAAATATTTTTTTTTCTCAAATTCTTGTACGAATTTGGAAAAACACTGAAATAGGTGTCCAACGAAATTGTCCATAGATTATGTGTACAAATTTTCAAAATGATATCTGGTCAATTTTTTGAGTCATGAACTTTGTGTCAAAAAAATAGAAAAAAAAACTCAATATTTTCGAAAATTATTTTTTTTCTCAAATTCTTGTACGAATTTGGAAAAACGCTGAAATAGGTGTCCAACGAAATTGTCCATAGATTATGTGTACAAATTTTCAAAATGATATCTGGTCAATTTTTTGAGTTATGAACTTTGTGTCAAATAAATAGAAAAAAAACTCAATATTTTCGAAAAATATTTTTTTTCTCAAATTCTCGTACGAATTTGGAAAAACTCTGAAAAATGTGTCCAACGAAATTGTCCATAGATTATGTGTACGAATTTTCAAATTGATATCTGGTCAATTTTTTGAGTTATGAACTTTGTGTCGAATAAATAGAAAAAAAAACTCAATATTTTCGAAAAATATTTTTTTTCTCAAATTCTCGTACGAATTTGGAAAAACGTTGAAATAGGTGTCCAACGAAATTGTCCATAGATTATGTGTTCAAATTTTTAAAATGATATCTGGTCAATTTTTTGAGTTATGAACTTTGTGTCGAAATAAATAGAAAAAAACTCAATATTTTCGAAAAATATTTTTTTTCTCAAATTCTCGTACGAATTTGGAAAAACCCTGAAAAATGTGTCCAACGAAATTGTCCATAGATTATGTGTACAAATTTTCAAAATGATATCTGGTCAATTTTTTGAGTTATGAACTTTGTGTCGAATAAATAGAAAAAAAAACTCAATATTTTTGAAAAATATTTTTTTTCTCAAATTCTCGTACGAATTTGGAAAAACGCTGAAATAGGTGTCCAACGAAATTGTCCATAGATTATGTGTTCAAATTTTCAAAATGATATCTGGTCAATTTTTTGAGTTATGAACTTTGTGTCGAATAAATAGAAAAAAAAACTCAATATTTTCGAAAAAATATTTTTTTTCTCAAATTCTCGTACGAATTTGGAAAAACGTTGAAATAGGTGTCCAACGAAATTGTCCATAGATTATGTGTTCAAATTTTCAAAATGATATCTGTCAATTTTTTGAGTTATGAACTTTGTGTCGAATAAATAGAAAAAAAAACTCAATATTTTCGAAAAATATTTTTTTTCTCAAATTCTCGTACGAATTTGGAAAAACCCTGAAAAATGTGTCCAACGAAATTGTCCATAGATTATGTGTACGAATTTTCAAATTGATATCTGGTCAATTTTTTGAGTTATGAACTTTGTGTCGAATAAATAGAAAAAAAAACTCAATATTTTCGAAAAATATTTTTTTTCTCAAATTCTCGTACGAATTTGGAAAAACCCTGAAAAATGTGTCCAACGAAATTGTCCATAGATTATGTGTACGAATTTTCAAATTGATATCTGGTCAATTTTTTGAGTTATGAACTTTGTGTCGAATAAATAGAAAAAAAAACTCAATATTTTCGAAAAATATTTTTTTTCTCAAATTCTTGTACGAATTTGGAAAAACACTGAAATAGGTGTCCAACGAAATTGTCCATAGATTATGTGTACAAATTTTCAAATGATATCTGGTCAATTTTTTGAGTCATGAACTTTGTGTCAAAAAAATAGAAAAAAAACTCAATATTTTCGAAAATTATTTTTTTTCTCAAATTCTTGTACGAATTTGGAAAAACGCTGAAATAGGTGTCCAACGAAATTGTCCATAGATTATGTGTACAAATTTTCAAAATGATATCTGGTCAATTTTTGAGTTATGAACTTTGTGTCAAATAAATAGAAAAAAAACTCAATATTTTCGAAAATATTTTTTTTCTCAAATTCTCGTACGAATTTGGAAAAACTCTGAAAAATGTGTCCAACGAAATTGTCCATAGATTATGTGTACGAATTTTCAAATTGATATCTGGTCAATTTTTTGAGTTATGAACTTTGTGTCGAATAAATAGAAAAAAAAACTCAATATTTTCGAAAAATATTTTTTTTCTCAAATTCTCGTACGAATTTGGAAAAAACGTTGAAATAGGTGTCCAACGAAATTGTCCATAGATTATGTGTTCAATTTTTAAAATGATATCTGGTCAATTTTTTGAGTTATGAACTTTGTGTCGAATAAATAGAAAAAAACTCAATATTTTCGAAAATATTTTTTTTCTCAAATTCTCGTACGAATTTGGAAAAACCCTGAAAATGTGTCCAACGAAATTGTCCATAGATTATGTGTACAAATTTTCAAAATGATATCTGGTCAATTTTTTGAGTTATGAACTTTGTGTCGAATAAATAGAAAAAAAAAACTCAATATTTTTGAAAATATTTTTTTTTCTCAAATTCTCGTACGAATTTGGAAAAACGCTGAAATAGGTGTCCAACGAAATTGTCCATAGATTATGTGTTCAAATTTTCAAATGATATCTGGTCAATTTTTTGAGTTATGAACTTTGTGTCAAATAAATAGAAAAAAAAAACTCAATATTTTCGAAAAATATTTTTTTACTCTCACGAGATGTG
>NW_026088619.1:0-24303 GCF_022605725.1 Anthonomus grandis grandis | reverse complement strand
ACACATCTCGTGAGAGTCATTAAGAGTGCTCTCATCAATTTTAATAATTTTAAGTATATATACCAATATTTTTTTTTATTAAAATTAAAATATTCAAATATTCAGTGCATAATATGAGATCATTAAGAGTGCTCTCATCAATTTTAATAATTTATGTATTGCTAAATACTTATATACTTATAGAGTACATGAATGCCACTCCGGGAAATATATAATGGGCAACGGCCATACCACGCTGATATACCGGTTCTCGTCCGATCACCGAAGTCAAGCAGCGTCGGGCGTGGTTAGTACTTGGATGGGTGACCGCTTGGGAACACCACGTGCTGTTGTCTTTTTTTTTTTTTTTTTTTTTTTTTTTTAATGCTTCTAAACACACCCCTACAGTTATTTTAACATACCAATATTTTTCCAATATTTTTTTAATTAAAATATTCAGTGCATAATATGAGATCATTAAGAGTGCCTCATCAATTTTAATAATTTTATAATTATTGCTAAATACTTATATACTTATAGAGTACATGAATGCCACTCCGGGAAATATATAATGGGCAGGGTCTATTTTATGAAAATATTCAGTGCATAATATGAGATCATTAAGAGTGCCTCATCAATTTTAATAATTTTTAATATTGCTAAATACTTATATACTTATAGAGTACATGAATGCCACTCCGGGAAATATATAATGGGCAGGGTCTATTTTATGAAAATATTCAGTGCATAATATGAGATCATTAAGAGTGCTCTCATCAATTTTAATAATTTTATGTATTGCTAAATACTTATATACTTATAGAGTACATGAATGCCACTCCGGGAAATATATAATGGGCAGGGTCTATTTTATGAAAATATTCAGTGCATAATATGAGATCATTAAGAGTGCTCTCATCAATTTTAATAATTTTAAGTATATATACCAATATTTTTTTTTATTAAAATTAAAATATTCAAATATTCAGTGCATAATATGAGATCATTAAGAGTGCTCTCATCAATTTTAATAATTTTATGTATTGCTAAATACTTATATACTTATAGAGTACATGAATGCCACTCCGGGAAATATATAATGGGCAGGGTCTATTTTATGAAAATATTCAGTGCATAATATGAGATCATTAAGAGTGCCCTCATCAATTTTAATAATTTTATGTATTGCTAAATACTTATATACTTATAGAGTACATGAATGCCACTCTGGGAAATATATAATATTTTTTTTTTTTTTTTTTTTTTTTTTAATGCTTCTAAACACACCCCATACAGTTATTTTACATACCAATATTTTTTTCAATATTTTTTTTATTAAAATATTCAGTGCATAATATGAGATCATTAAGAGTGCTCTCATCAATTTTAATAATTTTATGTATTGCTAAATACTTATATACTTATAGAGTACATGAATGCCACTCCGGGAAATATATAATGGGCAACGGCCATACCACGCTGATATACCGGTTCTCGTCCGATCACCGAAGTCAAGCAGCGTCGGGCGTGGTTAGTACTTGGATGGGTGACCGCTTGGGAACACCACGTGCTGTTGTCTTTTTTTTTTTTTTTTTTTTTTTTTTTTAATGCTTCTAAACACACCCCTACAGTTATTTTACATACCAATATTTTTCCAATATTTTTTTAATTAAAATATTCAGTGCATAATATGAGATCATTAAGAGTGCCTCATCAATTTTAATAATTTTTAAATATTGCTAAATACTATATACTTATAGAGTACATGAATGCCACTCCGGGAAATATATAATGGGCAGGGTCTATTTTATGAAAATATTCAGTGCATAATATGAGATCATTAAGAGTGCCTCATCAATTTTAATAATTTTTAAATATTGCTAAATACTTACTATACTTATAGAGTACATGAATGCCACTCTGGGAAATATATATATTTTTTTTTTTTTTTTTTTTTTTTTTTAATGCTTCTAAACACACCCCTACAGTTATTTTACATACCAATATTTTTCCAATATTTTTTTAATTAAAATATTCAGTGCATAATATGAGATCATTAAGAGTGCCTCATCAATTTTAATAATTTTTAAATATTGCTAAATACATATATACTTATAGAGTACATGAATGCCCACTCCGGGAAATATATAATGGGCAGGGTCTATTTTATGAAAATATTCAGTGCATAATATGAGATCATTAAGAGTGCCTCATCAATTTTAATAATTTTATGTATTGCTAAATACTTATATACTTATAGAGTACATGAATGCCACTCTGGGAAATATATAATATTTTTTTTTTTTTTTTTTTTTTTTTTTAATGCTTCTAAACACACCCCTACAGTTTATTTTACATACCAATATTTTTCCAATATTTTTTTAATTAAAATATTCCGTGCATAATATGAGATCATTAAGAGTGCTCTCATCAATTTTAATAATTTTAAGTATTGCTAAATACTTATATACTTATAGAGTACATGAATGCCACTCCGGGAATATATAATGGGCAACGGCCATACCACGCTGATATACCGGTTCTCGTCCGATCACCGAAGTCAAGCAGCGTCGGGCGTGGTTAGTACTTGGATGGGTGACCGCTTGGGGAACACCACGTGCTGTTGTCTTTTTTTTTTTTTTTTTTTTTTTTTTTTAATGCTTCTAAACACACCCCTACAGTTATTTTACATACCAATATTTTTCCAATATTTTTTTAATTAAAATATTCAGTGCATAATATGAGATCATTAAGAGTGCCTCATCAATTTTAATAATTTTTAAATATTGCTAAATACTTATATACTTATAGAGTACATGAATGCCACTCCGGGAAATATATAATGGGCAGGGTCTATTTTATGAAAATATTCAGTGCATAATATGAGATCATTAAGAGTGCCTCATCAATTTTAATAATTTTAAATATTGCTAAATACTTATATACTTATAGAGTACATGAATGCCACTCCGGGAAATATATAATGGGCAGGGTCTATTTTATGAAAATATTCAGTGCATAATATGAGATCATTAAGAGTGCTCTCATCAATTTTAATAATTTTATGTATTGCTAAATACTTATATACTTATAGAGTACATGAATGCCACTCCGGGAAATATATAATGGGCAGGGTCTATTTTATGAAAATATTCAGTGCATAAATATGAGATCATTAAGAGTGCTCTCATCAATTTTATAATTTTAAGTATATATACCAATATTTTTTTTTATTAAAATTAAAATATTCAAATATTCAGTGCATAATATGAGATCATTAAGAGTGCTCTCATCAATTTTAATATTTTATGTATTGCTAAATACTTATATACTTATAGAGTACATGAATGCCACTCCGGGAAATATATAATTGGGCAGGGTCTATTTTATGAAAATATTCAGTGCATAATATGAGATCATTAAGAGTGCCTCATCAATTTTAATAATTTTATGTATTGCTAAATACTTATATACTTATAGAGTACATGAATGCCACTCTGGGAAATATATATATTTTATTTTTTTTTTTTTTTTTTTTTAATGCTTCTAAACACACCCCTACAGTTATTTACATACCAATATTTTTTCAATATTTTTTTTATTAAAATATTCAGTGCATAATATGAGATCATTAAGAGTGCTCTCATCAATTTTAATAATTTTATGTATTGCTAAATACTTATATACTTATAGAGTACATGAATGCCACTCCGGGAAATATATAATGGGCAACGGCCATACCACGCTGAGTATACCGGTTCTCGTCCGATCACCGAAGTCAAGCAGCGGCGGCGTGGTTAGTACTTGGATGGGTGACCGCTTGGGAACACCACGTGCTGTTGTCTTTTTTTTTTTTTTTTTTTTTTTTTTAATGCTTCTAAAACACACCCCTACAGTTATTTTACATACCAATATTTTTCCAATATTTTTTTAATTAAAATATCAGTGCATAATATGAGATCATTAAGAGTGCCTCATCAATTTTAATAATTTTTAAATATTGCTAAATACTTATATACTTATAGAGTACATGAATGCCACTCCGGGAAATATATAATGGGCAGGGTCTATTTTATGAAAATATTCAGTGCATAATATGAGATCATTAAGAGTGCCTCATCAATTTTAATAATTTTTAAATATTGCTAAAATACATATATACTTATAGAGTACATGAATGCCACTCCGGGAAATATATAATGGGCAGGGTCTATTTTGTTGAAATATTCAGTGCATAATATGAGATCATTAAGAGTGCCTCATCAAATTTTAATAATTTTTAAATATTGCTAAATACTTATATACTTATAGAGTACATGAATGCCACTCCGGGAAATATATATATGGGCAGGGTCTATTTTATGAAAATATTCAGTGCATAATATGAGATCATTAAGAGTGCTCTCATCAATTTTAATATATTATGTATGTATGCTAAATACTTATATACTTATAGAGTACATGAATGCCACTCCGGGAATATATAATTGGGCAGGGTCTATTTTATGAAAATATTCAGTGCATAATATGAGATCATTAAGAGTGCCTCATCAATTTTAATAATTTTTAATATTGCTAAATACTTATATACTATAGAGTACATTGAATGCCACTCCGGAAAATATATAATGGGCAGGGTCTATTTTATGAAAATATTCAGTGCATAATATGAGATCATTAAAGAGTGCCTCATCAATTTTAATAATTATTTAATATTGCTAAATACTTATTACTTATAGAGACATGAATGCCACTCCGGGAAATATATAATGGGCAGGGTCTATTTTATGAAAATATTCAGTGCATAATATGAGATCATTAAGAGTGCTCTCATCAATTTTAACTAATATTTATGTATTGCTAAATACTTATATACTTATAGAGTACATGAATGCCACTCCGGGAAATATATAATGGGCAGGGTCTATTTTATGAAAATATTCAGTGCATAATATGAGATCATTAAGAGTGCCTCATCAATTTTAATAATTTTTAAATATTTGCTAAATACTTAATATACTTATAGAGTACATGAATGCCACTCCGGGAAATATATACATGGGCAGGGTCTATTTTATGAAAATATTCAGTGCATAATATGAGATCATTAAGAGTGCCTCATCAATTTTAATAATTTTTAAATATTGCTAAATACTTATATACTTATAGAGTACATGAATGCCACTCCGGGAAATATATAATGGGCAGGGTCTATTTTATGAAAATATTCAGTGCATAATATGAGATCATTAAGAGTGCTCTCATCAATTTTAATAATTTTTGTATTGCTAAATACTTATATACTTATAGAGTACATGAATGCCACTCCGGAAATATATAATGGGCAGGGTCTATTTTATGAAAATATTCAGTGCATAATATGAGATCATTAAGAGTGCTCTCATCAATTTTAATAATTTTAAGTATATATACCAATATTTTTTTTTATTAAAATTAAAATATTCAAAATATTCAGTGCATAATATGAGATCATTAAGAGTGCTCTCATCAATTTTAATAATTTTATGTATTGCTAAATACTTATATACTTATAGAGTACATGAATGCCACTCCGGGAATATATAATGGGCAACGGCCATACCACGCTGATATACCGGGTTCTCGTCCGATCACCGAAGTCAAGCAGCGTCGGGCGTGGTTAGTACTTGGATGGGTGACCGCTTGGGAACACCACGTGCTGTTGTCATTTTTTTTTTTTTTTTTTTTTTTTTTTAATGCTTCTAAACACACCCCCTACAGTATTTGTACATACCAATATTTTCCAATATTTTTTTAATTAAATATTCAGTGCAAATATCGAGATCATTAAGAGTGCCTCATCAATTTAATAATTTTTAAATATTGCTAAATACTTATATACTTATAGAGTACATGAATGCCACTCCGGGAAATATATAATGGGCAGGGTCTATTTTATTGAAAATATTCAGTGCATAATATGAGATCATTAAGAGTGCCTCATCAATTTTAATAATTTTTAAATATTGCTAAATACTTATATACTTTATAGAGTACATGAATGCCACTCCGGGAAATATATAATGGGCAGGGTCTATTTTATGAAAATATTCAGTGCATAATATGAGATCATTAAGAGTGCTCTCATCAATTTTATAATTTTTATGTATTGCTAAATACTTATATACTTATAGAGTACATGAATGCCACTCCGGGAAATATATACTGGGCAGGGTCTATTTTATGAAAATATTCAGTGCATAATATGAGATCATTAAGAGTGCTCTCATCAATTTTATAATTTTAAGTATATTTACCAATATTTTTTTTTATTAAAATTAAAATATTCAAATATTCAGTGCATAATATGAGTTCATTAAGAGTGCTCTCATCAATTTTAATAATTTTATGTATTGCTAAATACTTATATACTTATAGAGTACATGAATGCCACTCCGGGAAATATATAATGGGCAGGGTCTATTTTATGAAAATATTCAGTGCATAATATGAGATCATTAAGAGTGCCTCATCAATTTTAATAATTTTATGTATTGCTAAATACTTATATACTTATAGAGTACATGAATGCCACTCTGGGAAAATATATAATATTTTTTTTTTTTTTTTTTTTTTTTTAATGCTTCTAAACACACCCCTACAGTTATTTTACATACCAATATTTTTTCAATATTTTTTTTATTAAAATATTCAGTGCATAATATGAGATCATTAAGAGTGCTCTCATCAATTTTAATAATTTTATGTATTGCTAAATACTTATATACTTATAGAGTACATGAATGCCACTCCGGGAAATATATAAGGGCAACGGCCATACCACGCTGATATACCGGTTCTCGTCCGATCACCGAAGTCAAGCAGCGTCGGGCGGTGGTTAGTACTTGATGGGTGACCGCTTGGGTACACCACGTGCTGTTGTCTTTTTTTTTTTTTTTTTTTTTTTTTTTAATGCTTCTAAACACACCCCTACAGTTATTTTACATACCAATATTTTTCCAATATTTTTTTAATTAAAAATATTCAGTGCATAATATGAGATCATTAAGAGTGCCTCATCAATTTTAATAATTTTTAATATTGCTAAATACTTATATACTTATAGAGTACATGAATGCCACTCGGGAAATATATAATGGGCAGGGTCTATTTTATGAAAATATACAGTGACATAATATGAGATCATTAAGAGTGCCTCATCAATTTTAATAATTTTTAAATATTGCTAAATACTTATATACTTATAGAGTACATGAATGCCACTCGGGAAATATATAATGGGCAGGGTCTATTTTATGAAAATATTCAGTGCATATTATGAGATCATTAAGAGTACCTCATCAATTTTAATAATTTTTAAATAATTGCTAAATACTTATATACTTATAGAGTACATGAATGCCACTCCGGGAAATATATAATGGGCAGGTCTATTTTATGAAAATATTCAGTGCATAATATGAGATCATTAAGAGTGCTCTCATCAATTTTAATAATTTTATGTATTGCTAAATACTTATATACTTATAGAGTACATGAATGCCACTCCGGGAAATATATAATGGGCAGGGTCTATTTTATGAAAATATTCAGTGCATAATATGAGATCATTAAGAGTGCCTCATCAATTTTAATAATTTTTAAATATTGCTAAATACTTATATACTTATAGAGTACATGAATGCCACTCCGGGAAATATATAATGGGCAGGGTCTATTTTATGAAAATATTCAGTGCATAATATGAGATCATTAAGAGTGCCTCATCAATTTTAATAATTTTTAAATATTGCTAAATACTTATATACTTATAGAGTACATGAATGCCACTCCGGGAAATATATAATGGGCAGGGTCTATTTTATGAAAATATTCAGTGCATAATATGAGATCATTAAGAGTGCTCTCATCAATTTTAATAATTTTATGTATTGCTAAATACTTATATACTTATAGAGTACATGAATGCCACTCCGGGAAATATATAATGGGCAGGGTCTATTTTATGAAAATATTCAGTGCATAATATGAGATCATTAAGAGTGCCTCATCAATTTTAATAATTTTTAAATATTGCTAAATACTTATATACTTATAGAGTACATGAATGCCACTCCGGGAAATATATAATGGGCAGGGTCTATTTTATGAAAATATTCAGTGCATAATATGAGATCATTAAGAGTGCCTCATCAATTTTAATAATTTTTAAATATTGCTAAATACTTATATACTTATAGAGTACATGAATGCCACTCCGGGAAATATATAATGGGCAGGGTCTATTTTATGAAAATATTCAGTGCATAATATGAGATCATTAAGAGTGCTCTCATCAATTTTAATAATTTTATGTATTGCTAAATACTTATATACTTATAGAGTACATGAATGCCACTCCGGGAAATATATAATGGGCAGGGTCTATTTTATGAAAATATTCAGTGCATAATATGAGATCATTAAGAGTGCTCTCATCAATTTTAATAATTTTAAGTATATATACCAATATTTTTTTTTATTAAAATTAAAATATTCAAATATTCAGTGCATAATATGAGATCATTAAGAGTGCTCTCATCAATTTTAATAATTTTATGTATTGCTAAATACTTATATACTTATAGAGTACATGAATGCCACTCCGGGAAATATATAATGGGCAGGGTCTATTTTATGAAAATATTCAGTGCATAATATGAGATCATTAAGAGTGCCTCATCAATTTTAATAATTTTATGTATTGCTAAATACTTATATACTTATAGAGTACATGAATGCCACTCTGGGAAATATATAATATTTTTTTTTTTTTTTTTTTTTTTTAATGCTTCTAAACACACCCCTACAGTTATTTTACATACCAATATTTTTTCAATATTTTTTTTATTAAAATATTCAGTGCATAATATGAGATCATTAAGAGTGCTCTCATCAATTTTAATAATTTTATGTATTGCTAAATACTTATATACTTATAGAGTACATGAATGCCACTCCGGGAAATATATAATGGGCAACGGCCATACCACGCTGATATACCGGTTCTCGTCCGATCACCGAAGTCAAGCAGCGTCGGGCGTGGTTAGTACTTGGATGGGTGACCGCTTGGGAACACCACGTGCTGTTGTCTTTTTTTTTTTTTTTTTTTTTTTTTAATGCTTCTAAACACACCCCTACAGTTATTTTACATACCAATATTTTTCCAATATTTTTTTAATTAAAATATTCAGTGCATAATATGAGATCATTAAGAGTGCCTCATCAATTTTAATAATTTTTAAATATTGCTAAATACTTATATACTTATAGAGTACATGAATGCCACTCCGGGAAATATATAATGGGCAGGGTCTATTTTATGAAAATATTCAGTGCATAATATGAGATCATTAAGAGTGCCTCATCAATTTTAATAATTTTTAAATATTGCTAAATACTTATATACTTATAGAGTACATGAATGCCACTCCGGGAAATATATAATGGGCAGGGTCTATTTTATGAAAATATTCAGTGCATAATATGAGATCATTAAGAGTGCCTCATCAATTTTAATAATTTTTAAATATTGCTAAATACTTATATACTTATAGAGTACATGAATGCCACTCCGGGAAATATATAATGGGCAGGGTCTATTTTATGAAAATATTCAGTGCATAATATGAGATCATTAAGAGTGCTCTCATCAATTTTAATAATTTTATGTATTGCTAAATACTTATATACTTATAGAGTACATGAATGCCACTCCGGGAAATATATAATGGGCAGGGTCTATTTTATGAAAATATTCAGTGCATAATATGAGATCATTAAGAGTGCCTCATCAATTTTAATAATTTTTAAATATTGCTAAATACTTATATACTTATAGAGTACATGAATGCCACTCCGGGAAATATATAATGGGCAGGGTCTATTTTATGAAAATATTCAGTGCATAATATGAGATCATTAAGAGTGCCTCATCAATTTTAATAATTTTTAAATATTGCTAAATACTTATATACTTATAGAGTACATGAATGCCACTCCGGGAAATATATAATGGGCAGGGTCTATTTTATGAAAATATTCAGTGCATAATATGAGATCATTAAGAGTGCTCTCATCAATTTTAATAATTTTATGTATTGCTAAATACTTATATACTTATAGAGTACATGAATGCCACTCCGGGAAATATATAATGGGCAGGGTCTATTTTATGAAAATATTCAGTGCATAATATGAGATCATTAAGAGTGCCTCATCAATTTTAATAATTTTTAAATATTGCTAAATACTTATATACTTATAGAGTACATGAATGCCACTCCGGGAAATATATAATGGGCAGGGTCTATTTTATGAAAATATTCAGTGCATAATATGAGATCATTAAGAGTGCCTCATCAATTTTAATAATTTTTAAATATTGCTAAATACTTATATACTTATAGAGTACATGAATGCCACTCCGGGAAATATATAATGGGCAGGGTCTATTTTATGAAAATATTCAGTGCATAATATGAGATCATTAAGAGTGCTCTCATCAATTTTAATAATTTTATGTATTGCTAAATACTTATATACTTATAGAGTACATGAATGCCACTCCGGGAAATATATAATGGGCAGGGTCTATTTTATGAAAATATTCAGTGCATAATATGAGATCATTAAGAGTGCTCTCATCAATTTTAATAATTTTAAGTATATATACCAATATTTTTTTTTATTAAAATTAAAATATTCAAATATTCAGTGCATAATATGAGATCATTAAGAGTGCTCTCATCAATTTTAATAATTTTATGTATTGCTAAATACTTATATACTTATAGAGTACATGAATGCCACTCCGGGAAATATATAATGGGCAACGGCCATACCACGCTGATATACCGGTTCTCGTCCGATCACCGAAGTCAAGCAGCGTCGGGCGTGGTTAGTACTTGGATGGGTGACCGCTTGGGAACACCACGTGCTGTTGTCTTTTTTTTTTTTTTTTTTTTTTTTTTTAATGCTTCTAAACACACCCCTACAGTTATTTTACATACCAATATTTTTCCAATATTTTTTTAATTAAAATATTCAGTGCATAATATGAGATCATTAAGAGTGCCTCATCAATTTTAATAATTTTTAAATATTGCTAAATACTTATATACTTATAGAGTACATGAATGCCACTCCGGGAAATATATAATGGGCAGGGTCTATTTTATGAAAATATTCAGTGCATAATATGAGATCATTAAGAGTGCCTCATCAATTTTAATAATTTTTAAATATTGCTAAATACTTATATACTTATAGAGTACATGAATGCCACTCCGGGAAATATATAATGGGCAGGGTCTATTTTATGAAAATATTCAGTGCATAATATGAGATCATTAAGAGTGCTCTCATCAATTTTAATAATTTTATGTATTGCTAAATACTTATATACTTATAGAGTACATGAATGCCACTCCGGGAAATATATAATGGGCAGGGTCTATTTTATGAAAATATTCAGTGCATAATATGAGATCATTAAGAGTGCTCTCATCAATTTTAATAATTTTAAGTATATATACCAATATTTTTTTTTATTAAAATTAAAATATTCAAATATTCAGTGCATAATATGAGATCATTAAGAGTGCTCTCATCAATTTTAATAATTTTATGTATTGCTAAATACTTATATACTTATAGAGTACATGAATGCCACTCCGGGAAATATATAATGGGCAACGGCCATACCACGCTGATATACCGGTTCTCGTCCGATCACCGAAGTCAAGCAGCGTCGGGCGTGGTTAGTACTTGGATGGGTGACCGCTTGGGAACACCACGTGCTGTTGTCTTTTTTTTTTTTTTTTTTTTTTTTTTTAATGCTTCTAAACACACCCCTACAGTTATTTTACATACCAATATTTTTCCAATATTTTTTTAATTAAAATATTCAGTGCATAATATGAGATCATTAAGAGTGCCTCATCAATTTTAATAATTTTTAAATATTGCTAAATACTTATATACTTATAGAGTACATGAATGCCACTCCGGGAAATATATAATGGGCAGGGTCTATTTTATGAAAATATTCAGTGCATAATATGAGATCATTAAGAGTGCCTCATCAATTTTAATAATTTTTAAATATTGCTAAATACTTATATACTTATAGAGTACATGAATGCCACTCCGGGAAATATATAATGGGCAGGGTCTATTTTATGAAAATATTCAGTGCATAATATGAGATCATTAAGAGTGCTCTCATCAATTTTAATAATTTTATGTATTGCTAAATACTTATATACTTATAGAGTACATGAATGCCACTCCGGGAAATATATAATGGGCAGGGTCTATTTTATGAAAATATTCAGTGCATAATATGAGATCATTAAGAGTGCTCTCATCAATTTTAATAATTTTAAGTATATATACCAATATTTTTTTTTATTAAAATTAAAATATTCAAATATTCAGTGCATAATATGAGATCATTAAGAGTGCTCTCATCAATTTTAATAATTTTATGTATTGCTAAATACTTATATACTTATAGAGTACATGAATGCCACTCCGGGAAATATATAATGGGCAGGGTCTATTTTATGAAAATATTCAGTGCATAATATGAGATCATTAAGAGTGCCTCATCAATTTTAATAATTTTATGTATTGCTAAATACTTATATACTTATAGAGTACATGAATGCCACTCTGGGAAATATATAATATTTTTTTTTTTTTTTTTTTTTTTTAATGCTTCTAAACACACCCCTACAGTTATTTTACATACCAATATTTTTTCAATATTTTTTTTATTAAAATATTCAGTGCATAATATGAGATCATTAAGAGTGCTCTCATCAATTTTAATAATTTTATGTATTGCTAAATACTTATATACTTATAGAGTACATGAATGCCACTCCGGGAAATATATAATGGGCAACGGCCATACCACGCTGATATACCGGTTCTCGTCCGATCACCGAAGTCAAGCAGCGTCGGGCGTGGTTAGTACTTGGATGGGTGACCGCTTGGGAACACCACGTGCTGTTGTCTTTTTTTTTTTTTTTTTTTTTTTTTTAATGCTTCTAAACACACCCCTACAGTTATTTTACATACCAATATTTTTCCAATATTTTTTTAATTAAAATATTCAGTGCATAATATGAGATCATTAAGAGTGCCTCATCAATTTTAATAATTTTTAAATATTGCTAAATACTTATATACTTATAGAGTACATGAATGCCACTCCGGGAAATATATAATGGGCAGGGTCTATTTTATGAAAATATTCAGTGCATAATATGAGATCATTAAGAGTGCCTCATCAATTTTAATAATTTTTAAATATTGCTAAATACTTATATACTTATAGAGTACATGAATGCCACTCCGGGAAATATATAATGGGCAGGGTCTATTTTATGAAAATATTCAGTGCATAATATGAGATCATTAAGAGTGCCTCATCAATTTTAATAATTTTTAAATATTGCTAAATACTTATATACTTATAGAGTACATGAATGCCACTCCGGGAAATATATAATGGGCAGGGTCTATTTTATGAAAATATTCAGTGCATAATATGAGATCATTAAGAGTGCTCTCATCAATTTTAATAATTTTATGTATTGCTAAATACTTATATACTTATAGAGTACATGAATGCCACTCCGGGAAATATATAATGGGCAGGGTCTATTTTATGAAAATATTCAGTGCATAATATGAGATCATTAAGAGTGCCTCATCAATTTTAATAATTTTTAAATATTGCTAAATACTTATATACTTATAGAGTACATGAATGCCACTCCGGGAAATATATAATGGGCAGGGTCTATTTTATGAAAATATTCAGTGCATAATATGAGATCATTAAGAGTGCCTCATCAATTTTAATAATTTTTAAATATTGCTAAATACTTATATACTTATAGAGTACATGAATGCCACTCCGGGAAATATATAATGGGCAGGGTCTATTTTATGAAAATATTCAGTGCATAATATGAGATCATTAAGAGTGCTCTCATCAATTTTAATAATTTTATGTATTGCTAAATACTTATATACTTATAGAGTACATGAATGCCACTCCGGGAAATATATAATGGGCAGGGTCTATTTTATGAAAATATTCAGTGCATAATATGAGATCATTAAGAGTGCCTCATCAATTTTAATAATTTTTAAATATTGCTAAATACTTATATACTTATAGAGTACATGAATGCCACTCCGGGAAATATATAATGGGCAGGGTCTATTTTATGAAAATATTCAGTGCATAATATGAGATCATTAAGAGTGCCTCATCAATTTTAATAATTTTTAAATATTGCTAAATACTTATATACTTATAGAGTACATGAATGCCACTCCGGGAAATATATAATGGGCAGGGTCTATTTTATGAAAATATTCAGTGCATAATATGAGATCATTAAGAGTGCTCTCATCAATTTTAATAATTTTATGTATTGCTAAATACTTATATACTTATAGAGTACATGAATGCCACTCCGGGAAATATATAATGGGCAGGGTCTATTTTATGAAAATATTCAGTGCATAATATGAGATCATTAAGAGTGCTCTCATCAATTTTAATAATTTTAAGTATATATACCAATATTTTTTTTTATTAAAATTAAAATATTCAAATATTCAGTGCATAATATGAGATCATTAAGAGTGCTCTCATCAATTTTAATAATTTTATGTATTGCTAAATACTTATATACTTATAGAGTACATGAATGCCACTCCGGGAAATATATAATGGGCAACGGCCATACCACGCTGATATACCGGTTCTCGTCCGATCACCGAAGTCAAGCAGCGTCGGGCGTGGTTAGTACTTGGATGGGTGACCGCTTGGGAACACCACGTGCTGTTGTCTTTTTTTTTTTTTTTTTTTTTTTTTTTAATGCTTCTAAACACACCCCTACAGTTATTTTACATACCAATATTTTTCCAATATTTTTTTAATTAAAATATTCAGTGCATAATATGAGATCATTAAGAGTGCCTCATCAATTTTAATAATTTTTAAATATTGCTAAATACTTATATACTTATAGAGTACATGAATGCCACTCCGGGAAATATATAATGGGCAGGGTCTATTTTATGAAAATATTCAGTGCATAATATGAGATCATTAAGAGTGCCTCATCAATTTTAATAATTTTTAAATATTGCTAAATACTTATATACTTATAGAGTACATGAATGCCACTCCGGGAAATATATAATGGGCAGGGTCTATTTTATGAAAATATTCAGTGCATAATATGAGATCATTAAGAGTGCCTCATCAATTTTAATAATTTTTAAATATTGCTAAATACTTATATACTTATAGAGTACATGAATGCCACTCCGGGAAATATATAATGGGCAGGGTCTATTTTATGAAAATATTCAGTGCATAATATGAGATCATTAAGAGTGCTCTCATCAATTTTAATAATTTTATGTATTGCTAAATACTTATATACTTATAGAGTACATGAATGCCACTCCGGGAAATATATAATAGGCAACGGCCATACCACGCTGATATACCGGTTCTCGTCCGATCACCGAAGTCAAGCAGCGTCGGGCGTGGTTAGTACTTGGATGGGTGACCGCTTGGGAACACCACGTGCTGTTGTCTTTTTTTTTTTTTTTTTTTTTTTTTAATGCTTCTAAACACACCCCTACAATATTTTTTCAATATTTTTTCAATATTTTTTTTTTATTAAAATATTCAGTGCATAATATGAGATCATTAAGAGTGCTCTCATCAATTTTAATAATTTTAAGTATATATACCAATATTTTTTTTTATTAAAATTAAAATATTCAGTGCATAATATGAGATCATTAAGAGTGCTCTCATCAATTTTAATAATTCTAAGTATTGCTAAATACTTATATACATATAGAGTACATGAATGCCACTCCGGGAAATATATAATGGGCAACGGCCATACCACGCTGATATACCGGTTCTCGTCCGATCACCGAAGTCAAGCAGCGTCGGGCGTGGTTAGTACTTGGATGGGTGACCGCTTGGGAACACCACGTGCTGTTGTCTTTTTTTTTTTTTTTTTTTTTTTTTTAATGCTTCTAAACACACCCCTACAGTTATTTTACATACCAATATTTTTTCAATATTTTTTTATTATAATATTCAGTGCATAATATGAGATCATTAAGAGTGCTCTCATCAATTTTAATAATTTTAAGTATATATACCAATATTTTTTTTTATTAAAATTAAAATATTCAGTGCATAATATGAGATCATTAAGAGTGCTCTCATCAATTTTAATAATTCTAAGTATTGCTAAATACTTATATACATATAGAGTACATGAATGCCACTCCGGGAAATATATAATGGGCAACGGCCATACCACGCTGATATACCGGTTCTCGTCCGATCACCGAAGTCAAGCAGCGTCGGGCGTGGTTAGTACTTGGATGGGTGACCGCTTGGGAACACCACGTGCTGTTGTCTTTTTTTTTTTTTTTTTTTTTTTTTTTAATGCTTCTAAACACACCCCTACAGTTATTTTACATACCAATATTTTTTCAATATTTTTTTATTATAATATTCAGTGCATAATATGAGATCATTAAGAGTGCTCTCATCAATTTTAATAATTTTAAGTATATATACCAATATTTTTTTTTATTAAAATTAAAATATTCAGTGCATAATATGAGATCATTAAGAGTGCTCTCATCAATTTTAATAATTCTAAGTATTGCTAAATACTTATATACATATAGAGTACATGAATGCCACTCCGGGAAATATATAATGGGCAACGGCCATACCACGCTGATATACCGGTTCTCGTCCGATCACCGAAGTCAAGCAGCGTCGGGCGTGGTTAGTACTTGGATGGGTGACCGCTTGGGAACACCACGTGCTGTTGTCTTTTTTTTTTTTTTTTTTTTTTTTTTTAATGCTTCTAAACACACCCCTACAGTTATTTTACATACCAATATTTTTCCAATATTTTTTTAATTAAAATATTCAGTGCATAATATGAGATCATTAAGAGTGCCTCATCAATTTTAATAATTTTTAAATATTGCTAAATACTTATATACTTATAGAGTACATGAATGCCACTCCGGGAAATATATAATGGGCAGGGTCTATTTTATGAAAATATTCAGTGCATAATATGAGATCATTAAGAGTGCCTCATCAATTTTAATAATTTTTAAATATTGCTAAATACTTATATACTTATAGAGTACATGAATGCCACTCTGGGAAATATATAATATTTTTTTTTTTTTTTTTTTTTTTTTAATGCTTCTAAACACACCCCTACAGTTATTTTACATACCAATATTTTTCCAATATTTTTTTAATTAAAATATTCAGTGCATAATATGAGATCATTAAGAGTGCCTCATCAATTTTAATAATTTTTAAATATTGCTAAATACTTATATACTTATAGAGTACATGAATGCCACTCCGGGAAATATATAATGGGCAGGGTCTATTTTATGAAAATATTCAGTGCATAATATGAGATCATTAAGAGTGCCTCATCAATTTTAATAATTTTATGTATTGCTAAATACTTATATACTTATAGAGTACATGAATGCCACTCTGGGAAATATATAATATTTTTTTTTTTTTTTTTTTTTTTTTAATGCTTCTAAACACACCCCTACAGTTATTTTACATACCAATATTTTTCCAATATTTTTTTAATTAAAATATTCAGTGCATAATATGAGATCATTAAGAGTGCTCTCATCAATTTTAATAATTTTAAGTATTGCTAAATACTTATATACTTATAGAGTACATGAATGCCACTCCGGGAAATATATAATGGGCAACGGCCATACCACGCTGATATACCGGTTCTCGTCCGATCACCGAAGTCAAGCAGCGTCGGGCGTGGTTAGTACTTGGATGGGTGACCGCTTGGGAACACCACGTGCTGTTGTCTTTTTTTTTTTTTTTTTTTTTTTTTTTAATGCTTCTAAACACACCCCTACAGTTATTTTACATACCAATATTTTTCCAATATTTTTTTAATTAAAATATTCAGTGCATAATATGAGATCATTAAGAGTGCCTCATCAATTTTAATAATTTTTAAATATTGCTAAATACTTATATACTTATAGAGTACATGAATGCCACTCCGGGAAATATATAATGGGCAGGGTCTATTTTATGAAAATATTCAGTGCATAATATGAGATCATTAAGAGTGCCTCATCAATTTTAATAATTTTTAAATATTGCTAAATACTTATATACTTATAGAGTACATGAATGCCACTCCGGGAAATATATAATGGGCAGGGTCTATTTTATGAAAATATTCAGTGCATAATATGAGATCATTAAGAGTGCCTCATCAATTTTAATAATTTTTAAATATTGCTAAATACTTATATACTTATAGAGTACATGAATGCCACTCCGGGAAATATATAATGGGCAGGGTCTATTTTATGAAAATATTCAGTGCATAATATGAGATCATTAAGAGTGCTCTCATCAATTTTAATAATTTTATGTATTGCTAAATACTTATATACTTATAGAGTACATGAATGCCACTCCGGGAAATATATAATGGGCAGGGTCTATTTTATGAAAATATTCAGTGCATAATATGAGATCATTAAGAGTGCTCTCATCAATTTTAATAATTTTAAGTATATATACCAATATTTTTTTTTATTAAAATTAAAATATTCAAATATTCAGTGCATAATATGAGATCATTAAGAGTGCTCTCATCAATTTTAATAATTTTATGTATTGCTAAATACTTATATACTTATAGAGTACATGAATGCCACTCCGGGAAATATATAATGGGCAACGGCCATACCACGCTGATATACCGGTTCTCGTCCGATCACCGAAGTCAAGCAGCGTCGGGCGTGGTTAGTACTTGGATGGGTGACCGCTTGGGAACACCACGTGCTGTTGTCTTTTTTTTTTTTTTTTTTTTTTTTTTTTAATGCTTCTAAACACACCCCTACAGTTATTTTACATACCAATATTTTTCCAATATTTTTTTAATTAAAATATTCAGTGCATAATATGAGATCATTAAGAGTGCCTCATCAATTTTAATAATTTTTAAATATTGCTAAATACTTATATACTTATAGAGTACATGAATGCCACTCCGGGAAATATATAATGGGCAGGGTCTATTTTATGAAAATATTCAGTGCATAATATGAGATCATTAAGAGTGCCTCATCAATTTTAATAATTTTTAAATATTGCTAAATACTTATATACTTATAGAGTACATGAATGCCACTCTGGGAAATATATAATATTTTTTTTTTTTTTTTTTTTTTTTTAATGCTTCTAAACACACCCCTACAGTTATTTTACATACCAATATTTTTCCAATATTTTTTTAATTAAAATATTCAGTGCATAATATGAGATCATTAAGAGTGCCTCATCAATTTTAATAATTTTTAAATATTGCTAAATACTTATATACTTATAGAGTACATGAATGCCACTCCGGGAAATATATAATGGGCAGGGTCTATTTTATGAAAATATTCAGTGCATAATATGAGATCATTAAGAGTGCCTCATCAATTTTAATAATTTTATGTATTGCTAAATACTTATATACTTATAGAGTACATGAATGCCACTCTGGGAAATATATAATATTTTTTTTTTTTTTTTTTTTTTTTTAATGCTTCTAAACACACCCCTACAGTTATTTTACATACCAATATTTTTCCAATATTTTTTTAATTAAAATATTCAGTGCATAATATGAGATCATTAAGAGTGCTCTCATCAATTTTAATAATTTTAAGTATTGCTAAATACTTATATACTTATAGAGTACATGAATGCCACTCCGGGAAATATATAATGGGCAACGGCCATACCACGCTGATATACCGGTTCTCGTCCGATCACCGAAGTCAAGCAGCGTCGGGCGTGGTTAGTACTTGGATGGGTGACCGCTTGGGAACACCACGTGCTGTTGTCTTTTTTTTTTTTTTTTTTTTTTTTTTTAATGCTTCTAAACACACCCCTACAGTTATTTTACATACCAATATTTTTCCAATATTTTTTTAATTAAAATATTCAGTGCATAATATGAGATCATTAAGAGTGCCTCATCAATTTTAATAATTTTTAAATATTGCTAAATACTTATATACTTATAGAGTACATGAATGCCACTCCGGGAAATATATAATGGGCAGGGTCTATTTTATGAAAATATTCAGTGCATAATATGAGATCATTAAGAGTGCCTCATCAATTTTAATAATTTTTAAATATTGCTAAATACTTATATACTTATAGAGTACATGAATGCCACTCCGGGAAATATATAATGGGCAGGGTCTATTTTATGAAAATATTCAGTGCATAATATGAGATCATTAAGAGTGCCTCATCAATTTTAATAATTTTTAAATATTGCTAAATACTTATATACTTATAGAGTACATGAATGCCACTCCGGGAAATATATAATGGGCAGGGTCTATTTTATGAAAATATTCAGTGCATAATATGAGATCATTAAGAGTGCTCTCATCAATTTTAATAATTTTATGTATTGCTAAATACTTATATACTTATAGAGTACATGAATGCCACTCCGGGAAATATATAATGGGCAGGGTCTATTTTATGAAAATATTCAGTGCATAATATGAGATCATTAAGAGTGCTCTCATCAATTTTAATAATTTTAAGTATATATACCAATATTTTTTTTTATTAAAATTAAAATATTCAAATATTCAGTGCATAATATGAGATCATTAAGAGTGCTCTCATCAATTTTAATAATTTTATGTATTGCTAAATACTTATATACTTATAGAGTACATGAATGCCACTCCGGGAAATATATAATGGGCAACGGCCATACCACGCTGATATACCGGTTCTCGTCCGATCACCGAAGTCAAGCAGCGTCGGGCGTGGTTAGTACTTGGATGGGTGACCGCTTGGGAACACCACGTGCTGTTGTCTTTTTTTTTTTTTTTTTTTTTTTTTTTAATGCTTCTAAACACACCCCTACAGTTATTTTACATACCAATATTTTTCCAATATTTTTTTAATTAAAATATTCAGTGCATAATATGAGATCATTAAGAGTGCCTCATCAATTTTAATAATTTTTAAATATTGCTAAATACTTATATACTTATAGAGTACATGAATGCCACTCCGGGAAATATATAATGGGCAGGGTCTATTTTATGAAAATATTCAGTGCATAATATGAGATCATTAAGAGTGCCTCATCAATTTTAATAATTTTTAAATATTGCTAAATACTTATATACTTATAGAGTACATGAATGCCACTCTGGGAAATATATAATATTTTTTTTTTTTTTTTTTTTTTTTTAATGCTTCTAAACACACCCCTACAGTTATTTTACATACCAATATTTTTCCAATATTTTTTTAATTAAAATATTCAGTGCATAATATGAGATCATTAAGAGTGCCTCATCAATTTTAATAATTTTTAAATATTGCTAAATACTTATATACTTATAGAGTACATGAATGCCACTCCGGGAAATATATAATGGGCAGGGTCTATTTTATGAAAATATTCAGTGCATAATATGAGATCATTAAGAGTGCCTCATCAATTTTAATAATTTTATGTATTGCTAAATACTTATATACTTATAGAGTACATGAATGCCACTCTGGGAAATATATAATATTTTTTTTTTTTTTTTTTTTTTTTTAATGCTTCTAAACACACCCCTACAGTTATTTTACATACCAATATTTTTCCAATATTTTTTAATTAAAATATTCAGTGCATAATATGAGATCATTAAGAGTGCTCTCATCAATTTTAATAATTTTAAGTATTGCTAAATACTTATATACTTATAGAGTACATGAATGCCACTCCGGGAAATATATAATGGGCAACGGCCATACCACGCTGATATACCGGTTCTCGTCCGATCACCGAAGTCAAGCAGCGTCGGGCGTGGTTAGTACTTGGATGGGTGACCGCTTGGGAACACCACGTGCTGTTGTCTTTTTTTTTTTTTTTTTTTTTTTTTTTTAATGCTTCTAAACACACCCCTACAGTTATTTTACATACCAATATTTTTCCAATATTTTTTTAATTAAAATATTCAGTGCATAATATGAGATCATTAAGAGTGCCTCATCAATTTTAATAATTTTTAAATATTGCTAAATACTTATATACTTATAGAGTACATGAATGCCACTCCGGGAAATATATAATGGGCAGGGTCTATTTTATGAAAATATTCAGTGCATAATATGAGATCATTAAGAGTGCCTCATCAATTTTAATAATTTTTAAATATTGCTAAATACTTATATACTTATAGAGTACATGAATGCCACTCCGGGAAATATATAATGGGCAGGGTCTATTTTATGAAAATATTCAGTGCATAATATGAGATCATTAAGAGTGCTCTCATCAATTTTAATAATTTTATGTATTGCTAAATACTTATATACTTATAGAGTACATGAATGCCACTCCGGGAAATATATAATGGGCAGGGTCTATTTTATGAAAATATTCAGTGCATAATATGAGATCATTAAGAGTGCTCTCATCAATTTTAATAATTTTATGTATTGCTAAATACTTATATACTTATAGAGTACATGAATGCCACTCCGGGAAATATATAATGGGCAGGGTCTATTTTATGAAAATATTCAGTGCATAATATGAGATCATTAAGAGTGCTCTCATCAATTTTAATAATTTTAAGTATATATACCAATATTTTTTTTTATTAAAATTAAAATATTCAAATATTCAGTGCATAATATGAGATCATTAAGAGTGCTCTCATCAATTTTAATAATTTATGTATTGCTAAATACTTATATACTTATAGAGTACATGAATGCCACTCCGGGAAATATATAATGGGCAACGGCCATACCACGCTGATATACCGGTTCTCGTCCGATCACCGAAGTCAAGCAGCGTCGGGCGTGGTTAGTACTTGGATGGGTGACCGCTTGGGAACACCACGTGCTGTTGTCTTTTTTTTTTTTTTTTTTTTTTTTTTAATGCTTCTAAACACACCCCTACAGTTATTTTACATACCAATATTTTTCCAATATTTTTTTTAATTAAAATATTCAGTGCATAATATGAGATCATTAAGAGTGCCTCATCAATTTTAATAATTTTTAAATATTGCTAAATACTTATATACTTATAGAGTACATGAATGCCACTCCGGGAAATATATAATGGGCAGGGTCTATTTTATGAAAATATTCAGTGCATAATATGAGATCATTAAGAGTGCCTCATCAATTTTAATAATTTTTAAATATTGCTAAATACTTATATACTTATAGAGTACATGAATGCCACTCTGGGAAATATATAATATTTTTTTTTTTTTTTTTTTTTTAATGCTTCTAAACACACCCCTACAGTTATTTTACATACCAATATTTTTTCCAATATTTTTTTAATTAAAATATTCAGTGCATAATATGAGATCATTAAGAGTGCCTCATCAATTTTAATAATTTTTAAATATTGCTAAATACTTATATACTTATAGAGTACATGAATGCCACTCCGGGAAATATATAATGGGCAGGGTCTATTTTATGAAAATATTCAGTGCATAATATGAGATCATTAAGAGTGCCTCATCAATTTTAATAATTTTATGTATTGCTAAATACTTATATACTTATAGAGTACATGAATGCCACTCTGGGAAATATATAATATTTTTTTTTTTTTTTTTTTTTTTTTAATGCTTCTAAACACACCCCTACAGTTATTTTACATACCAATATTTTTCCAATATTTTTTTAATTAAAATATTCAGTGCATAATATGAGATCATTAAGAGTGCTCTCATCAATTTTAATAATTTTAAGTATTGCTAAATACTTATATACTTATAGAGTACATGAATGCCACTCCGGGAAATATATAATGGGCAACGGCCATACCACGCTGATATACCGGTTCTCGTCCGATCACCGAAGTCAAGCAGCGTCGGGCGTGGTTAGTACTTGGATGGGTGACCGCTTGGGAACACCACGTGCTGTTGTCTTTTTTTTTTTTTTTTTTTTTTTTTTTAATGCTTCTAAACACACCCCTACAGTTATTTTACATACCAATATTTTTCCAATATTTTTTTAATTAAAATATTCAGTGCATAATATGAGATCATTAAGAGTGCCTCATCAATTTTAATAATTTTTAAATATTGCTAAATACACTCTCACGAGATGTG
>NW_026088618.1:0-24348 GCF_022605725.1 Anthonomus grandis grandis | reverse complement strand
AAACGTTCTTGTAAGTTACGAACTTCAAAACTTATCTCAAGTCATTGAGAGCCACCTCCAGAGGATCGAGCTGCTCCTAACGGACATGGGCAGACATTTTCGTCGATATGTCTGAAACTACTTTAAATATTTTAAAGCGGTTTTCAGTATCTTTTGACGCAATGTTCAAGGATAGCTAGACTATCAAAAATTAATTAATTATTTAATTCTCTTTTAGGCCTTCTACTTGCCTTTGGCCCTAGTGATTCCCCCGTCCCAGTTTGTCACCCATCAGTACTTCAATCTGCTCTTCCAGTTCTGGATTCACACGGAAACTGTGAAAACGTTGGGCCCCCTAGAGTGGATCTTCAATACGCCAAACCACCATAGGGTGCACCATGGTAAGTAGTCTCCTGTTTTGGAAACTTATCTCCAAAGTTTACTGTTGCAGGAAGTAACATTTACTGTCTGGACACCAACTATGCAGGGGTTTTAATCATATGGGACAGGATGTTCGGTACGTTCGCTAGAGAGCGCGAAGACGAGGAGATTATTTATGGTTTAGTGTATAACCAGCCTTCATTTAACCCGGTACATTTGCAGGTAAATAAAAAAAATGTTTACCTGAAGTGTTAATGTTTAACTTTGAGACAATTTTTGCAGACGTTCTACACGAAATACGTGGTGCAGCGGTTCCAGGCTATGAAGGGTTGGAAGAACAAATTGGCCGCCATCTTCTATGGACCCAGTTGGCAACCTGGAAAGCCCAGACTGGGTTTGGAAGAGGATAAAGTTAAGGTAAGTCCTAAAAACTTATCTCCTCGTTAGAGCAAGATATCTTTGATACTGTCTTCGATATAGAAAAGATGGTAGGAAACAACATTTCGGGATCTTGGACTCAATTTCTGGAAGAAATTGTCCAAAATTGTAGGGCGTTTGTTTGTAATTCCTGGGACAGAAAATCTGGGGTGAAAAGGCCAGGGAATTGGGATAGGAAGTCTAACCTCATGCGTATTGAAATATCTCCTTGTTACTCTGGAATTTTCCAGTTTTTCAAAATTTTTGTCCCTACATTTTTTGTTCCAAATTAAAAGTTATTTTATTAGAGGTAACTTGCATGAAAATCGGTGAAAGATTAGAGAAGATATTAAAGATTTTCCACTCAGACGCACTCACTATTTGGACGCATTTACAATATTTCCATTTTACTCTGAAAGTTTCCAGTTTTTCAAAATTTTCGTATTTACATTTTTTGTTCCAAATTAAAAGTTCTTTTATTAGAGGTAACTTGCATGAAAATCGGTGAAAGATTAGGGAAGATATTAAAGATTTTCCACTCAGACGCACTCACTGTTTGGACGCATTTAAAATATTGCCCTTTTACTCTAAAATTTTCCAGTTTTTTAAAATTTTCGTATTTACACTTTTTGTTCTAAATTAAAAATTCTTTCTTTAGAGCTAATTTTTATAAAAATCGGTGAAAAACTAGGGATGATATTAAATTTTTTCCAGTCAAACACTCATTAATTTGGACACTTTTATGATATTGCCCTTTTTCTCTGAAATTTTCCAGTTTTTCAAAATTTTCTTATTAACACTTTTTGTTTTAAATTAAAAATTCTTTTATTAGAGCTAATTTTTATAAAAATCGGTAAAAATTTGGGATGATATTAAATTTTTTCCAGTCAAACACTCATTAATTCGGACACATTTATGATATTGCCCTTTTTCTCTGGAATTTTCCAATTTTTCAAAATTTTCATTTTTACACTTTTTATTCTAAATTAAAAATTCTTTCTTTAGAGCTAATTTTTATAAAAATTGGTGAAAAATTAGGGATGATATTAATTTTTTTCCAGTCAAACACTCATTAATTTGGACACATTTATGATATTGCCCTTTTTCTCTGGAATATTCCAGTTTTCCAAAATTTTCATATTTACACTTTTTGTTTTAAATTAAAAATTCTTTCTTTAGAGCTAATTTTTATAAAAATCGGTGAAAAACTAGGGATGATATTAAATTTTTTCCAGTCAAACACTCATTAATTTGGACACATTTATGATATTGCCCTTTTTCTCTGGAATTTTCCAGTTTTCCAAAATTTTCATATTTACACTTTTTGTTTTAAATTAAAAATTCTTTCTTTAGAGCTAATTTTTATAAAAATTGGTGAAAAATTAGGGATGATATTAAATTTTTTTCCAGTCAAACACTCATTAATTTGGACCCATTTATGATATTGCCCTTTTACTCTAAAATTTTCCAGTTTTTCAAAATTTTCATATTTACACTTTTTGTTCTAAATTAAAAATTCTTTCTTTAGAGCTAATTTTTGTAAAAATCGGTGAAAAACTAGGGATGATATTAAATTTTTTCCAGTCAAACACTCATTAATTTGGACACTTTTATGATATTGCCCTTTTTCCATGGAATTTTCCAGTTTTCCAAAATTTTCATATTTACACTTCTTGTTCTAAATTAAAAATTCTTTCTTTAGAGCTAATTTTTATAAAAATCGGTAAAAAACTAGGGATGATATTAAATTTTTTCCAGTCAAACACTCATTAATTTGGACACATTTATGATATTGCCCTTTTTCTCCGGAATTTTCCAGTTTTCCAAAATTTTCATATTTACACTTTTTGTTCTAAATTAAAAATTCTTTCTTTAGAGCTAATTTTTATAAAAATCGGTGAAAAATTAGGGATGATATTAAAATTTTTCCAGTCAAACACTCATTAATTTGGACACTTTTATGATATTGCCCCTTTTCTCTGGAATTTTCCAGTTTTTCAAAATTTTCATATTTACACTTTTTGTTCTAAATTAAAAAGTCTTTCTTTAGAGCTAATTTTTATAAAAATCGGTGAAAAATTAGGGATGATATTAAATTTTTTCCAGTCAAACACTCATTAATTTGGACACATTTATGATATTGCCCTTTTTCTCCGGAATTTTTCAGTTTTCCAAAATTTTCATATTTACACTTTTTGTTCTAAATTAAAAATTTTTTCTTTAGAGCTAATTTTTATAAAAATCGGTGAAAAATTAGGGATGATATTAAATTTTTTCCAGTCAAACACTCATTAATTTGGACACATTTATGATAATGCCCTTTTTCTCTGGAATATTCCAGTTTTCCAAAATTTTCATATTTACACATTTTGTTCTAAATTAAAAATTCTTTGTCTAGAGCTAATTTTTATAAAAATCGGTGAAAAATTAGGGATGATATTAAATTTTTTCCAGTCAAACACTCATTAATTTGGACACATTTATGATATTGCCCTTTTTCTCTGGAATTTTCCAATTTTTCAAAATTTTCATATTTACACTTTTTGTTCTAAATTAAAAATTCTTTCTCTAGAGCTAATTTTTATAAAAATCGGTGAAAAATTAGGGAAGATATAAGTTTTTCCATTCAAACACTCAATAATTTGGAAACATTTATGATATTGCCCTTTTTCTCTGGAATTTTCCAATTTTTCAAAATTTTCATGTTTACACTTCTTGTTCTAAATTAAAAATTCTTTCTTTAGAGCTAATTTTCATAAAAATCGGTGGAAAATTAGAAATGATATTAAATTTTTTCCAGTCAAATACTCATTAATTTGGGTACATTTATGATATTGCCCTTTTTCTCTGGAATTTTCCAGTTTTCCAAAATTTTCATATTTACACTTTTTGTTCTAAATTAAAAATTCTTTTTTTAGAGCTAATTTTTATAAAAATCGGTGGAAAATTGGGGATGATATTAAATTTTTTCCAGTCAAACACTCATTAATTTGGACACATTTATGATATTGCCCTTTTTCTCTGGAATTTTCCAGTTTTCCAAAATTTTCATATTTACACTTTTTGTTCTAAATTAAAAATTCTTTCTTTAGAGCTAATTTTTATAAAAATCGGTAAAAAATTAGGGATGATATTAAATTTTTTCCAGTCAAACACTCATTAATTTGGACACTTTTATGATATTGTCCTTTTTCTCTGAAATTTTCCAGTTTTTCAAAATTTTCATATTTACACTTTTTGTTCTAAATTAAAAATTCTTTCTTTAGAGCTAATTTTCATAAAAATCGGTGGAAAATTAGAAATGATATTAAATTTTTTCCAGTCAAATACTCATTAATTTGGGTACATTTATGATATTGCCCTTTTTCTCTGAAATTTTCCAGTTTTCCAAAATTTTCATATTTACACTTTTTGTTCTAAATTAAAAATTCTTTCTTTAGAGCTAATTTTTATAAAAATCGGTGAAAAATTAGGGATGATATTAAATTTTTTCCAGTCAAACACTCATTAATTTGGACACATTTATGATATTGCCCTTTTTCTCTGGAATTTTCCAGTTTTCCAAAATTTTCATATTTACACTTTTTGTTTTAAATTAAAAATTCTTTCTTTAGAGCTAATTTATATAAAAATCGGTGAAAAATTAGTGATGATATTAAATTTTTTCCAGTCAAACACTCATTAATTTGGACACATTTATGATATTGCCCTTTTTCTCTGGAATTTTCCAGTTTTTTAAAATTTTCATATTCACACTTTTTGTTCTGAATTAAAAATTTTTTCTTAAGAGCTAATTTCTTTAAAAATCGGTGAAAAATTAGGGAAGATATAAGTTTTTCCAGTCAAACACTCATTAATTTGGACACTTTTATGATATTGCCCTTTTTCTCTAGAATTTTCCAGTTTTCCAAAATTTTCATATTTACACTTCTTGTTCTAAATTAAAAATTCTTTCTTTAGAGCTAATTTTTATAAAAATCGGTGAAAAATTAGGGATGATATTAAATTTTTTCCAGTCAAACACTCATTAATTTGGACACATTTATGATTTTGCCCTTTTTCTCTGGAATATTCCAGTTTTCCAAAATTTTCATATTTACACTTTTTGTTCTAAATTAAAAATTCTTTCTTTAGAGCTAATTTTTATAAAAATCGGTAAAAAATTAGGGATGATATTAAATTTTTTCCAGTCAAACACTCATTAATTTGGACACTTTTATGATATTGCCCTTTTTCTCCGGAATTTTCCAGTTTTCCAAAATTTTCATATTTACACTTTTTGTTCTAAATTAAAAATTCTTTCTTTAGAGCTAATTTTTATAAAAATCGGTGAAAAATTAGGGATGATATTAAATTTTTTCCAGTCAAACACTCATTAATTCGGACACATTTATGATTTTGCCCTTTTTCTCTGGAATTTTCCAGTTTTTCAAAATTTTCTTATTTACACTTTTTGTTCTAAATTAACAATTATTTCTTTAGAGCTAATTTTTATAAAAATCGGTGAAAAATTAGGGATGATATTAAATTTTTTTCCAGTCAAACACTCATTAATTTGGACACTTTTATGATATTGCCCTTTTTCTCCGGAATTTTCCAGTTTTCCAAAATTTTCATATTTACACTTTTTGTTCTAAATTAAAAATTCTTTATTTAGAGCTAATTTTTATAAAAATCGGTGAAAAATTAGGGATGATATTAAATTTTTTCCAGTCAAACACTCATTAATTTGGACACTTTTATGATATTGCCCCTTTTCTCTGGAATTTTCCAGTTTTCCAAAATTTTCATATTTACACTTTTTGTTCTAAATTAAAAATTCTTTCTTTAGAGCTAATTTTTATAAAAATCGGTGAAAAATTAGGGAAGATATAAGTTTTTCCAGTCAAACACTCATTAATTTGAACACATTTATGATATTGCCCTTTTTCTCTGGAATTTTCCAGTTTTTCAAAATTTTCATATTTACACTTTTTGTTCTAAATTAAAAATTCTTTCTTTAGAGCTAATTTTTATAAAAATCGGTGAAAAATTAGGGATGATATTAAATTTTTTCCACTCAAACACTCATTAATTTGGACACATTTATGATATTGCCCTTTTTCTCCGGAATTTTCCAGTTTTCCAAAATTTTCATATTTACACTTTTTGTTCTAAATTAAAAATTCTTTGTCTAGAGCTAATTTTTATAAAAATCGGTGAAAAATTAGGGATGATATTAAATTTTTTTCCAGTCAAACACTCATTAATTTGAACACATTTATAATATTCACCTTTTTCTCTGAAATTTGCAGTTTTTCAAAATGTTTATATTCACACTTATTGTTTCAAATTAAAAACCCTTTCCTCAGAACGAATTTTGATGAAAATCGGTGGAAAATTAAGGAAACTACTTCACTTTTTATTTAAGACAAAATTTCCAACATTCCGGGCTTCTTGCACCCCTCCCCTCCACCCTTCAAAGGGCAAAAAACACGAACTGGGACAAAAATTTCCGAAATTCCAGGACCTCCACCGCTTTTCCGGGAACAAAAACCCCAACTGACCCGAAATCCAGAGCCTTCATCGCGATTTCCTGGACAAAATACCCAGGAACTCGGTACAACTTTAAATCACATTAACTCGGTTTCTTTGAGCATATATTTATGATAAATTCGACTCAAACCAACAGCGGTATCACCTGCAAATAGAGCAAATCGTGATTGGTAAGAGCCACACCCCAATTCATAGTTCTGCAGCATAATCGATGGCAGACAGAGTCAAATGCTTTTGACTCTGGCTCTGTCTGAATCTCTTCCATTCCAATAGCATTTAGTCCATCATGTAGTCAATATGGTCAAAAGCCGTTGGCAGGTCAGCAAATATACGCGAGGACAACCGTGCATGGTTGTAATTGGATTTTAGGTCTGCAAGGAATCTGTATTTTGTCTTTTGATTTCAGGTGACCAAGAGAGAGAAGTACGACGTCAAGCTCCCTCTATGGTGCAACACGTATTTGCTCATCCATTTTGCCGTGGTTGTCTACGGCTTTCATCAGCTAGCCATCAGACATTTGGTAAGTAAACTGGTATCAACATCTTGTAAGTTATAAATCGTGTTTTTGCTCGTTTATAGGCCCTGAACCCTTTGACCGTCATCGCGTTTGTGATCTACATAATCGCCTCCCTAACCAACATCGGTCTACTTTTTGACAACCATAAGTACGCCCCAGTATTTGAAGTACTCCGGTGTATGCTGCTGGTAACGGCAGTACAAAGAATGTCTTTTCCAGACATTGAGGCAAGTACTTTAGTAGCAGCAGAAGTGTTCTTCCTACTGTCCGGGATCTTTTGGTTTTTGAAAAGTATTAACGTCCTGGACCTCAAAGTTACCGAGAAGTGTAAAACTGGATGAAGTGCGACGGTGTTTTAACTGATTTTGCCTTGTTCCTAGTAGATTTAGGTGATTATGTTAGATGTTAAACCAGTGATATTATTGTGATGTTTCTTATATGTATATAACGTTAAATAAATGGTCTGTCTTATGTGACGCTGCTGTTTTTGTTGCTTAAGCTAAAAGTACCTTCACCCACCCGCTTTAGTCCCAAAACTCCCACGTTTTTGTACGTCGCATTAGAGAGTCAAGGTCAAGTTAGGGTTCCGTCAAGGTCACGTCCAAGGTCGAATCAAGCTCAAGTCAAAATTGATCTAAAATTTTCGACGCGTCTAAAAGTCGAATTTGACCTGGCAGTTAGTTTTGAAGGTCACTTAAAGGTCGACACAAGGTCGTTAGGTCTTAGAAATATTGGTGCAAGTGAGTTTGACCTCGCGGTTAATTTTCAAGGTCACTAGAAGGTCGAGACAAGGTGAGTAGGATTTAGAAAAGTTGGTGCAAGTCAGTTTGACCTCGCGGTTAATTCTCAAGGTCACTAGAAGGTCGAGACAAGGTGAGTAGTTGTCAGAAAAATTGGTGCAAGTGAGTTTGACCTCGTGGTTAATTCTCAAGGTCACTAGAA
This sequence comes from Anthonomus grandis grandis, assembly GCF_022605725.1. Lineage (NCBI taxonomy): Eukaryota > Metazoa > Arthropoda > Insecta > Coleoptera > Curculionidae > Anthonomus > Anthonomus grandis. The sequence goes on along the minus strand of NW_026088618.1, from coordinate 16,577 downwards.
GGTCGAGACAAGGTAAGTAGTTCCTAGAAAATAAGTGCAAGTGAGTTTGACCTCGCGGATAATTCTCAAGGTCACTAGAAGGTCGACACAAGGTGACAGGATCGAAGAAAAATTGGTGCAAGTGAGTTTGACCTCGCGGTAAATTCTCAAGGTCACTAGAAGGTCGACGCAAGGTGACAGGGTTGTAGAAAAATTGGTGCAAGTGAGTTTGACCTCGCGGTAAATTCTCAAGGTCACTAGAAGGTCGAGACAAGGTGAGTAGTTCGTAGAAAAATTGGCGCAAGTTAGTCTGACCTCGCGGTTAATCTTCAAGGTCACTAGAAGGTCGACACAAGGTAAGTAGTTCCTAGAAAATAAGTGCAAGTGAGTTTGACCTCGCGGTTAATTTTCAAGGTCACTAGAAGGTCGAGACAAGGTGAGTAGTTGTTAGAAAAATTGGTGCAAGTGAGTTTGACCTCGCGGATAATTTTCAAGGTCACTAGAAGGTCGCGACAAGGTAAGTAGTTCCTAGAAAATAAGTGCAAGTGAGTTTGACCTCGCGTATAATTTTCAAGGTCAGTCGAAGGTCAAGACAAGGTCGTTTTCTAGAAGTTATTTTCACTTACCTTGCAGTTATTACAAATTAGGTAAAAAAAAACAACAAATTTAATGCTGGTGCAGTAAGTTTTATTACAAAAGTATTTTTTTTTACAATTCAAAGACAAAATTTCAGAGCTTCCTTAAAATACAAAACGAACAGAACACTTAAATGCTTTCTTTGAACACATACGCATACACACACACAAAACGTAATCAGTAAGTCTTCTCTTAATGTAACCTTAATTAAAAATACTGTACATGCCATACAGTGACTCCTCTCTTCAGTCCTTTACCGTCCTTCAACTGTAAATAAAAAAGAAAAATTTATTTTAAAATCTAATAATTTACACAATTTTTTTATTTAAATATGATAGAATTTTAAAAACTTTCAGGTTTATCCTATAGATAAAAATCCAATGGGGTTAAATCTGGCGACCTTGCTGGCCAATCCATCTATTTTGGAAAAATGTTGGTAATGTAATCTCGTACTGTTCACGAATAATATGGGGGCTGTTAAAAACTATGAAAAAACCCGTTTGAATATGCCCAAACGACCCAAACGGTTGCAAATTTATTAATAATGTTAGTATTAGGTATAAGACATGGTAAAATTGGTATATATTATTATTAAATAACTCACTATAAGAACTGAGGTCGATCTCGTCCGGTAACTCGGTGATATTGACGTCGAACCGGTCCTGGACCTCGTTCAGGATCTTCGCGTCCGATTCCTCGGATACGAAAGTGATGGCGAGTCCTTTGGTGCCGAAACGTCCGGCGCGCGCCACCCGATGCAAATAAGTGTCCGAGTCCTCGGGCATGTCGTAGTTGAACACGATGTTGACCCGTTCGATGTCCATGCCGCGCCCGAATAGATTCGTGGCCACCAGGATGCGCTACGAACAAGTTCCACCCTCGTTATTTTACGTGTTTTTAAAGGTCAAAAAGTGGGGAATGGTCGTTTATTACGGTCAGAGAGATTCCCATTTCGTAAATAATCACATATTATTATGTCATATGTCCCTACGATCTTATCATCATTGTTCTTTTAAAATGTTATTTTTGATATTTTTTAGAGTTAAGAAGCATTATATTTCTTAGTATTAGTTTTAATTTATTTAATATTAATGTATACGAGACAGCTAAGACATCCAAACCAAATAAAAATGCCGAAAAGAATAAATTACCAAAAGAGCGCATAGATTTGCAAAAAATACAGTGATGAACGTAAAGGTGAGGTTGCACGGACATTTTTTTTAAAATTGTGTTTATTTCTGTGTGAAAGAAAATAAGAATGAGGTTATGTTTTGTACGCCAGTAACTTTTTTGTTTATTGTATTTCCTCTATGGGGCAAATGTCTGCCCTTTATAAAAGTTTTCTGGGCGAAATTAATTTGTATTTTGTTACGATCTAAATCTATGATCCTAAAAATGTATGAGATCGGTTTTGAAAACTTTTGAAGACAAGGGTGTTTTCATGGTTTAGGTTAGGTAGAGTAAGGCGTTTACCCGCTAAAATATGGCTTGGGTAAGAAGAATTCGACAGAGAGTGTCAATTTAAAAACCCAGTAACACCGTTAATACCTCTACAGGGTGTCCTATTTGCTGTTGATATTTCCGAAACTATAAAAGATACGAGGGCGGTTAAATTGGAAAAAAGTTGCCACCACTTTTCATGCTTATTCTAAATCCTTTCACAACGTTGCAAAATGTTTATTAGTTCGTGAATTACGGGGTGATTTACAAAAAAAGCCAAATTTTATTTTAATTATTATTTCCCAAACTATTGATTTTAGAAAGTTACAAAAATCTGTCAACAAAACTTCACGTTTAATTTTTTTTTATGACGTTTGGTATCTTGGCAACGACTATTAACTTCTTTTTTTTTTAAATACGGACCTGCATTTTTTATAACTTATTTTTGAGAGCATTTTTTATTCTCTTTAAAATGACGTGTCTCATTCATGTTTCCCAACGTTTCAATGTATTAATTACGGTCATCAGGAAATGTTCCGTAGTGCGGATCTGCCTTTCTTTATTGCTAAAAACTTAATAATTTTAAATATTTATCCTTTTTCTCATGATCTAAAATTTAATTAATTAAAAGCTTATTAAACTAGAAAAATAAAATAGGGTTTTTTCACGTTTTAGTCGAAAACTTTAAGGTTATGTGAGAAAAGTATAGAATTTTTTATTACCTATAATTTTCATAAAAAGCATTTTTTCTCAGGCAATTACTTTCTGCAAAAAAAAAAAAAACGTTTTTCGTAAACTCTACCTCCCTTACCCCCCCCACCTACCCCACACAACTTACCAGTGAGAAATTGTTTTCAAAAATCATTGTTTCCCAAAATATTATGCATGAATAATAGCTGGGTAATATCCAATATAATAACAAAGTTTGTTTATTTAAATTTGATATTATTATATACATGTATATTAATAAATTATTATACACATGTATATTAATAAAGATTTTATGTTTCTCATTTTGACGCCCTGTATATTGAATACCGAGTGCCCAATCAAAAAATGGCATTACGAAAGTCGCATTATTTTGGTCTACCCTATATGTGGCCGACGGATTGGCCTTCTTTTTCCGGACACCCTGTACATAAATATTGAGCATAAAAACATCGGATATTATGGACGAAAAACAGTGATATTTCAGAAAAATTTCATCAAATATTTGAGACGTATTTTTTATTATTTCTTAAATTACAGGGTGATTAAAAAAAAAAAACGCCAAATTTTATTTGAATTATTATTTCCAAAATTATTGGTTTTAGAAACTTACTTTCATGAGGAAAAGAATAAACATTTTAAAGTATTTATTATTAGTGAGATCCGCACTAAAGAACAATTCCTCAAGATCGTTCGTTATTAATCCATTGAAACGTTGGAAAACTTATGAATGAGATACTTCACTTTAAAGGGAATAAAAAATGCAGATCCGTATTTAAAAAAAAAAATTAAAGGTGAAGTTTTGACAGATTTTTGTAATTATCTTAAATCAATAGTTTTAGAAATAATAATTAAAATAAAATTTGGCGTTTTTTTTATAAATCACCCCCGTAATTCACGAACTAATAAACATTTTGCAACGCTGTAAAAGGCTTTAGAACAAGCATCAAAATTGGCGGCAACTTTTTCCTAATTTAACCACCCTCGTATCTCCTATAGTTTCGGAAATAGCAAAAGCCGCATATAACAAATAGGACACCCTGTATAATACCGAGAGTAGTCAATATTATGATGATCATTATTATTGAGATTTCAAAGAACCCGCAACTTTTGATGATGAGGTTCATCAACATAATTCCCAATTTTAATATGAAGTACATGAGTTATAAAATATATGCTTTAATTTAATTACTGCCAGTAAACTACCCTACATTATAAATAATAATAAAACGAATTTTACAAAAAGGATATAATAGGAGGCCGTTTATTGTATCCCGTGGAAAAAGGAAATATCATTTATTATAACATAATTTTAGTACTCTCATCCAGAATTTGTAACTTACCGGAATCTATACAATTAAAATTCTTTTTTAATTGTAATTGATTAAAAGATTGTTAACACGTTGAGTGCCACATGTATCCAACATGGATGCATATATCATGAATATGAACAATGAATACAAACTGGTTTTTGTATTTATGGTCGCCTGCATCCGCATTGGATGCACGGTTTGCATGTATTGTTACGGGAGCTTTTATATGGTGGCCTGGGGTACCCAAAAACGGTTTGGCCTACGAAATTTATTTTTGCTCTTTGTTCTGCAGAGGAATTTTGAAATAAATGCATACAAAAATAAATACATAAAAAAATGCGGTTTATTCACATAAATTTATTAAATGTGAATTAAACTAAACATAAAATTAAACGTAATAAAACAAAACAAGTTAAAACAAAAAATGTGGCTTATTCACTTAAGGCAAGTGTGAGTTTAAAAAAAAAACAAGATAAACAATAAAATTTCTCAAAAACTTCACACCTAAATTTACTTTGAGTCGCTTGTTTAGCCGCTAATTTACTCCGTTAATTTAATTATCGTATAATTATTATAATATAGTTTAATTATCGTATGCTGAGGTTTGTTATTTGTTGCTGGTCAACTAATTTATTTTGTATAGGGTGTCCCATTTTGGGCACTTTTGCCGGATGTCTCCATTATTTTTAGAGATGGAGAGTTGCGGTTTTCGCGACACTGTGCAACTTTTTCGTAAAACTAGAGACGCCTTTAACAAAATTTTCATAGCCCTTTTAGTTTTTAAGATACAGGCCAATTTTAAAATTTTTGCATTTTGGGACCCCCGTCCTATCTCCGTCTTTAAAGTTTTTGTAAAATTAAAAATTCATTCTTAAAGATTTTTTTCCGTAGAATCCAGTGGTGTAGATATATTTTTTTTTGATCAATAGTTTCTGAGTTATAACGCAAACTTATGTTTTTTTTTTAATGGAACATTCTGTATATGTATAGTTCATAATATTGGCCTTTTTTTACCTTTTTAAAAATATATAACAGTATGGGGTAAAAAACAAACAGAAAGGTTGCCTTTTGTGCTCACTTCTTCGGATCGTCAAAATGTAGAGAGGCGTAAAATTGAAGAAAAAGCAGAGCAAGAAAAATAAAATTAAAACGAAAACACCAAGATCAAAGTAATTAAAAAAATGCCGCAAAAGACAATGCTGAGAGCAAAAAAAGTCAAACTGTTTTAAAGAAAAAAAGAAATTATTGTTGCTTTATCTACTGACAAACGAGTAGACCAAATTGGAAGCAGCAGCAAAGAAAAGTTTTATTATGATGTAAATAATAGTTCCCGAGATCTGAATCTGTTGATGAGGGTGATACTGTAGACGTAAATATTTTAAAGGCAGATACACTTTCCAGTCACACAATTAAAAGCACTACTTTAAAAGTGGAGTGAGAGTGCACATACCAGAAGTAATTCGCCCCAAAGATGATAGCCAAGAAATATTGACAGAACAGAACCGATTTCCTGATTCTGTAGAGGAAAATATTAATCCCACATTTTTTGATGTTTTGAGTAACAAGTATGCTAATTTGGAAACCAGGATAGAAAAACATGCTGCTGAGTCGGTTAAAAGAAAGTTGTTTTTTGAAGCTGATAGGTATCTAGAACAGGAAAAAATACGTATTTTCTCAGATACAACAGTGAATCACTCAAAAGACACCAAACCATCTGTAAAGAATCTCTTGTATACTGGATTATGTTATTCTTGTTCATATAATATGTGTAGGGAACACACTGTACATTATTAGCTATTCTAATATTTGTTGAATGTTTAGCTTAAGTGGAACATTGCTACCACAACAATATTGAATACATGTAACGATTATTATAATCAAACACGAATTAATTAATAGATGACAACCAAACTAAACGGTGTGTTTTAATAACCTACTTTACTAAATCCAAAGTTGGAATAAGATGTCAATTTTGTGTTAGAAGTTATCATATCGGCACTTGTGCAGAGAAACAAAAAGACATTGAAAACTTTGAAGATTTTGTGTGCTATAACAAAAAAAAACATAAAACAATAAAGAAATTTATAATGGCCAATAACTGTAATTATATTTGGTCTCGTCTTCAGTAAATAAGATCACTGGTAGTACTCCCTGTTCCTGCTCCAAACCACACATTTCCAAGCTAAGCAAAAAAAAAATAAAAAATTTCGTTGCTCTCCGCTCCCGTCCCCGAATATCCATTAACCAGGTATCATTCTTTGTTTGTGTACCGAACCGTATAAACGTTAATCGTTGGTGATAAAAATTGCTTATTCTACGTTTTTTTATTTTTGTTATTTTTAACTTCTAAGTATCTAATATGCCTAAGCATCGTGAAGTGCATACGAGAGATTCGGGAACCTCTTTACGAGAGAAAACAATTATGAAAATTAGAAAAGTTAGCGGAATCCACCCAAGGTGTCAGTGATACCAGGAGCTTGAATTATCGCCGTGCGCGGGAATCACCGCGGTCATCGCGTTCTCGCAGATCAAGAAGTCGAGGCTTTCGAGTTCCAGGTTCCAGTGAGAGAGTGTTAGTTGAAATGAGGTCACAAAGTCCACAAGTGACCTCGAATCGGATGAGGAAAATGATACTACAGTTGGGAGCAGTAAGTAATAAACATTTATTTGGAACCGAATTTTATAGCGACTAGGACTTTATCTTGCTTCGTATGAGTGACATTGAAATATTATTTCTTGATGGTGTTTGTATTTGTTTATTTTAATTTCCTGACTGACTCGACTGTGAATAAGATTGTATTATGTCTTATGCAGCAATTAGTTCTTTTGTTTTTAAATATATTTGGTTGCTTAATAAAAACATGTTAAGTACATCATTGATGTTAGATATATACCTACCAGAAACTAGAAAGGAATGTTTGATTATTTATTTATTTTTGAGGTTTGGTGAAGACCTCTGGATTAAGTAAACTGTTTGGTGAACACAGTAATAATAGTATTAGATATATATAGTTGGCAATATACCTGTGGGTTGACGTAATTTTTTTTTTTATAGACATGGATGTTTCTGCATGTTTGGTGAATACAGTTTCAATACACCCAGAATTGCAAAAATAAGAATACTCCGTTATTTTAGTTTTCGGTTAGGACTGATGGAAATGATTTAATTTAGGCAACTGGGTTAGCCCAGCACATGGTTAATCTATTTGGTGAACACAGTTTTAACAAATCACACTGTTTGGTGAATACAGTGATCTAACTGAAAGTACATGCTACGAGCTACATTTGTGCCTCAATCTTTTTTAATTTATATATTTATATAAATATAGAAAGTACACTTTTTTGGGCCTGTTTGTTTATGAGGTAATTTCTTTGTTGCAGTTGAACCGGAACAAATCATAGAATCAATTTCTAGCAAGGTTTCGGGTCAATCACTTTTTGGTTCTAATGTGTCGAATAATACAAACAAATTTGGGCCTCCATTACATGGGGAGATGGCAGAGACATGGTCAAGTATAATTGACAATGGAATTGATCAGGAAAAACGAAAAAGTTTAATTTCTAAATACCGGGTTCCGGAAAATATCCCTCGTTTATTGGCACCAAAGTTAAATGAAGTTGTTTTAAAAGCAACTTCGGAGTCAGTCATATGCCGAGACCCTCGATTAGTCGATCTGCAAACTCAAATAGCTGCGAGTATTTCAGCTGTTGGAGAAGTCATAGCAAAGATGTTAGTTGAAAAGGAAGGGGAGGGAAGTAAATAATATTTACAACCCCTTGGTGATGCAGGTCGCTTATTAACGGATGTTTTGAATATGGAAACCAATTCTTGAAAACAACTAGTTTCTTACCAGTTAGACAAAAATATAAAGGATACGTTGATTTCCTCTCCATCAGACGAATGGCTTTTTTGGTACAGAACTAGATAATCGAGTAGAGATATCCAGACAATTGGAAATGTCAGCTAGAACCATCAAGATTACAAAAACTAACTTTATCAAAAAGGGTGTAGCAAACACAAAATATTTAAACTCCAGGAGTCTGCCTCGACAAGTGCGAGTACAAGGGAGAGGTCAAGGCAGACGCCAGCAATATCAAAGTCGAATTCCCAGTTTCTCGAGGAATGCACCTTTCAGGAATCAAAAGAATCAGGACCGCAGTTACAGAAGATCGGGCCCGTCACCAAGGAAGGACAGGGCGGGGTATACCGTCGTTAGTGGCAGAGGTTAGTAAGACGGCAGGCAGACTAAAACAATTTTATAGTAAATGGACTGAAATTACTGGTGACTGAATTTATTTTAGAATGTATTAAAGGGTTTAAGATACCATTTATCAAAATACTTATTCAAGTTATAGCTCCTCGGGCCCCCAAGTGGTCGAAAAGTGAAATTAAAGAAATATCTAGATCAGTTGATCAATTTCTGGAGATGGGTGCATTAAGCAGGGTAAATCCCTGCAAAGGCCAGTTTTTATCAAATATATTTTTAACCCAATAATCAGACGGCTCTTTTAGGTTAGTTTTAAATCTAAAACCCCTAAATAGATACGTTAGGGCCGAGCATTTTAAAATTGAAGACCATAAAACTGTAATAAGGCTTATCAGTGGAAATGATTTATTGGCAACTTTGGATTTAAAGGATGCCTATACTCTTATACCTATCCATAATTCACATAAATTTTTTTTTAATATTTGAATTTGCGAATCAAGTCTATGAATATAACTGTCTTCCTTTTCGTTTAAACCTCACTCCTTTTCTTTTTACAAACTAATGAAACCTTAAGATATAGGGGTTGATTATCAGTAATTTTATTCAGTAATATGACATATTGCTGATAGGAAAAACACGCGCAGAATGCCAAGAAAATTTGCGAAAAACAGTTATATTTTTAGAATCGTTAGGTTTTATAATTAATAAGACTAAAGTATTATGATTCCATCACAGACATGTAAATATTTGGGGTTTGTGTATGATTCTGTAAAAATGTCTGTCTCTCTTCCGGCAGAAAAGAGGGAAAAAATTATTGGACTTTGTCTTACGTAAATCATGTAAAATACGGATTTTGCTCGATTTATAGGCACCTTAAGATCTACCTACGTATCCTGTAGTTTCTTATGATTGGCTTTACACCAAATCCTTCGAACGTGAAAAATTTTTAGCCCTTGAAAATTCAATGGAAAATTTTGATGCAAAGATGTTACTTTCACCAAGGTTATCTATGGATTTTCAATGGTGGTTATCTAAGGTTAAAAAAGCAGAAAAGTCAATAAAATCTCTTAAGTTTTGTATCGAATTTTTTTCAGATACATCCCCGACCGGGTGGGGAATATCTTGTGGGGGTAAAAGATCCCATGGACTTTGGAACTTGCAAGAAAGAGAATTTCATATTAACTTCCTAGAACTTTTATCAGCTTTTTTCGGACTTAAATGCTTTGGAACCAACCTTAAGAACTGCAATATTTTATGCTGTATTGAGTTTGATCGTTTGATCTTTTAATTTTATCATGCTTGGTAAACATTGCTAATAAAACTATTAGACTATAATCTCCTATTAAATGACTATTCAGGATTTTTAGAGTTATTAAGAAAAATAGAAAAAATCGGCCAAAAAAAGGCTCAAAAAGGGGTTTATATTTGTTAACACAGCTTACCCTGTATAATACGTAGCGTCATGAATAATACCTCTATTTAATCCTAAAGGATTAAGCTTTCAAACGGTGATACCAAAAAAAATTTAAAATTTTTTTTAGAAGTAGAAAAAAATTAATTTCTCGAAAAATTCACTTTTTTTTTTCGAAAAAAAAATTTTAAGTTTGAGCTCGTTTATCTCGGAAGGAGTTTCTTTTGGAAAAAAATAGTTTTAATAAAAAAGAAAGCTACATTTACGTAGAAAAGGGCTGTTTTATTCGCATTATCGGGAACATTACCGTTTAGGTCCCACAGCCGTTTAAGTCCGCGAGGTACCGCGCAAAAAGTTCAAAATTCATTCACAGAAAAATCCGACTTTTTAAATAGACATAAGAAATCTCCTGCACAATTTAGGTTCTTGCACTTATTGAGGTATTGGTAGTAAACAGTTGATAAATTGATTTTTTGTAAAATTTTGTAAAAATGACTGTACCCGTTACCCTATGGCATTTTCTACGCTTTTTCATATTCAAAATAAAAGTGTTATTTAAATAAGGAGTAATATGATTCCCAAATGATATTTTAAATGTGAAACGCATACAGCAGTTGTTTCAGTCAAGGAACCCGAATACAAAACATCACAGCAATCGAGCAAAGAGAGAACTAGTAAATTACATAAATAATATTTAATATTAGATGGTAAATAGTTTTTTTAGGCGTATATATGCAATTTTAAGTTTATATTTGATATGAGTTTGAACATAGTGTGCATATACACGCCCAGATTTTTGACCTCATTGACTACTGGTAGCTGAACATTTCGAAAATTGGGAGAAACCTCTAAAGCACTTTTGCCACCACCCAGTATTATTGTATAGGATTTGGAGGCATTTAATTTTAATTTGTGATCCTGTGAAAAGTTGTCAATACTTTTTAAGTCCTGATTGAACTGATATTGAGCTATAGGAAGATTTTGGCGTGAAAACGAAATATATAGTTGGGAATTATCCGCATGTTGCTGTAATGTTGAGTGTTTTACACAAGATATCATGTCAGCAACATAATTATAAAGAAAAGAGCAATGGGCCCAAAATGGAACCTTGCGGGACACCCCTAGATACAATGCGGTAACATGATTTATCAGTCCAAAATTCCTTATTAAGAACTACACAATGAGCTCTGACAACTAAATAAGAACTAAAAAAATTTACTGCATCACCAGAAAATCCAAAATAATTAATACATATACACATTTTGATTAAACATAAAATTTTTCGCAAAGTAATTATTCAAAATTGTGAAAATAAATGTAAAAAGTGTTTCAGCACATTTTTCAACTAAAACCTTCTTCTGATCATCAGAAGTGGGACTCACCTTTTGGAAATCCTTGAACTGCTCATATCTGGAGAGTCTCTCTTTCTGGTCCATTCCTCTGTGTATACCGATGGCCGGGAAATTCTGTTCGGTCAACAATTGGGCCAGTGCAACGCACCGTTGCACCGATTTCACGAATATTACCACCTGCAACAAACCAGTTACCCTATTTACATAAAATTGCCTATAAAAGTACATAAGGAAGTTTAAAATCGTTCGCTAAAACGTCAGTGAGAGAGTTCAAAATGTCTTAAATCATTAGATCATAATAAGTATCGTTATCATCATGGTTAATATCATAGATAAACAGTTTATAGGGGTTAATAGAATGGAAACTTCCATATAAGCGAACGTGCCAACAAAATTAAGACGAGACTAGCGGCATCTCTCGAGAGTGAAAAAAGTAAAAGCATATGAACGCGTGTGAACAGTAGAAACCTCCTTAAAATTAAAGCTTCAACTGTTTAACTACTATTTCAATTTTTCGATACTAGATGGCGCACGACACCCATATTGGAGGGATTTTTAATAGATTGATATCTTTTACAAAAATGATATTACATTACATAAATAAAACGAAAATTATATTTTCCCGAATACATACTTTATTGCTTAAAAAATTCAACATAATATTTATACATAAATATAGGTATCAACAAGTAAATGGTAGTAGAGAGCGCTCTTAGATTTTCGTTCATAATAAAGCCATTTTAATTTTTTTGCAAAACATTTTTATAAAAAATAATAATTATGTTCCTAGCAAGTAATATTATGTATGAACAAAATTTTGCAAAATTAGATACTGCAAGCAACTAAAATTTTTTTAAAAGCAAAAATCAAAACCATATATTATAATAAGTATAGTTGCCATCAATATTTTATTTTGGTCACCTGTTAAAAAACTTGTAAAACAATGCGAATTATCTACTATAACATTGTTTGACAAGTGGAAAACTTGTTTTTTGACAGGTGACCAAAATAAAATATCGATGGCGGCAACTATACATATTAGTTTTTAGATTAGGCAAAACCAGAGAAGTCTACATGGATTGATAGAGATAAAAAAAAAACTAGTACATACTTACAAAATAGACAAGTTACAAATAAAACAGATATTATGTACATAAATATACAGGGTGTCTCGGAAAATGTGGCAAATCTCTCGAATTCAGGTAAAAAAAAACCAAAAAAAAAATCGAACTTTCTTATAAAAAAAAATTCCCATAGGCCCTCCCTACGAAGATGGGGCCCCTTGAAATCGGTTTTTTAATTATTAATTTAAATTTGTAATATTTTTTAAGAGTTTTTCTCATGCCTTTTCTTTTCCTATTTCACTTTAATTTTTTACAAATATGTTAGATTATAATAGCGTCATTACAATTAAAATGAAAAAAAAAACGTTCACTAAATCAAAGCCTCCATGGCAGAGGTAGGGACTTTCTTATTTTTTTACTTTCTGCCACTTTTTTATTTTTTATGTTTAATTTTTTAGGCATTTTTTTTAAAAATATTAAATAAATTTTTTAAAAAGATATTTTTATAATATTTAACAATCTGTCTCGCAATGTAAAATAAACCTTTCTTTTTAATATTAAATAAATATTTTTGTGCTATCAGGGATAGTAAAAGCATTTGCTTGTCTTTATTTACGTGACCCAATGGCTTTCCTTCGCAACTTAGTGATATTTTTAATTTTAAAAATTTTCGAAGCAGTTTTTGGGACTTTCCTTAAATCTACACCTTTAATTATCCTATTTAACTGTTTAGAATAATTGAATAATTTAAATTTTATCAAATACTTAAAAATTTTATTTTTTATTTCTTCATCAAATAAACAGTCAGTCAGACAGATCCTACTATTTAAAGTTTTCAATGTGTAAGGTACTTGTTTTTTTCTATGAAAATCTCTATTGAAAATATATTTTATTAAAGCTATAGCATTTATTATTTTATCCAAAAATTCAGAATTAACATACTTTAAATGTTTTTGTCCTTTAATATACTCTTTTGCTTTTAAAAAAATTTCGCTTTCTGCGTCATCAGAGTTATGTTTTAGGAAAATTGATTTACATGTGCATTTCATTTTTGCACTGCCTATTTTTTTCACCAAATACCCAGAAACATATCTAAGTGCCTGTACCTCAATGGGCCGTATGTTGTTCGATGGCAACTTATCTGGTACGCTACAAAATTCGGTTCGGGCCTCATCCTTTTGATCAGCTTCGTCCTCTGGCAGACCCTAATATAAAGAAAAAAAAGTAAATTATTACGATTTATGTAAATTTCTATAGTAAGTTCTTTTTCATATTAGATTTATGGTCAAATATTTTATTGGTATTTTTTATGACATATATTTTTTACTCATCTGCGAAACTAGTCTTTTAAATTATATTAGTGCAATTTTAAAATTGTTTTTTGACATTGGAATCTTAATCGGCATCATCACAAACCCCCTGTATGCAAATTTTGAGCTCTCTAATGTACACGGTGTTTTAATGAAATTTCTATAAATTTAATAAAAAGTTGTTGATTTGATCCATATATCGGACCACCCTGTATAAGGTATTGATATTTTTGAACTTAAAATTATTATATTGTTACAGGGTGATTCGATATAGGGGTCTAATTATCGATTTTTATAAAAATTTATGAAAATTTTATTAAAACACCTGAAAGAGCTGAAAATTCGTATAGGGGGGTTTCAGTGATTCTGATTAAGATTCCATTGCCACAAAAATTCTAAAAATTGCCCTAATTTTTAGAATTTTTGAAATTTGACCCCCCCTAATTACCTAAAAGTATGACCCTGAAACAAGGTTAATAAATGAAAATCGGTTAAAAAACAAAAATTTTACAGGGGTGGGGATACTTTAGGGTGGACACACTGTAGATAGGTAATAAAATATTCATGAAAATCAATATTTTTATATATGTATTGTGAAAGAAAAATAAAAAGTACATAATTGAGAATTACAATAAATTTCATTTCATTTTGCTATAATCATTATACCTTTAAAAATAATATGATACTGTAGGTATTATAATATAAGAAAATTATTATAATAAAAGAAAATTAATTCATAAAAGAAATTGATCCTAAGAATTTAAGAGGTACCTATCTAATTTACCCAAATTTTTGTTTGTACCTGATTATTTATAACTGAAATAAGAGAATTCCCAGTAACCCAGGCCATCTATAATCCTTATAGATGGATATTATAATAGGATTATAGGAATAATTATGAAATAATTTGCATTCAAGGTACCTAGGAAATTATTGGATTCTTTTTCTACTTTTAGACTGATATTTGGTGATAAATTTCTATTACCTACATATAAAAATATAAAATGCACTCACAGATAAAAATATTGCATTTGTTATTTTGAGTTTTTTTTTAAAGATAGGTATATTTTTTTCCATTTCAAAATTATTTGTTCCATTTTTTTTATTTCTAATAAATTGTAATATACGTAAAACGTTTTAGTATAACAATAAAAAACACAACATTTCAAAGAAAAAAAGATAAATACAAAATAGTGATTATGATGAAAATAGTGATAGGCAATATTTTTGTCTGTGAGTGTATATACTATCTTCTAGCATCTAGAAAAATATATTAAAATAATGGTTTTTTTTTTAAATATTATATGTTAAACTGTAATAAAATAAAAAAACGAAAATAAATAAGTAGGTTCTGGTATAATGAAGAAATTTTTTCATAATTTTTATGTACTTATGATTTTATGTATGTATGAGAAGATTTGGATTTTTGCATTCGAGCAGGGGGCATAGAGTCAACATTTTGGGTCATAAATTGTCTTTATTACCGAAATTCTTTTTGCCATTGTATCTTAGAAACGAAGCACCCAAAATCAAAAAGCATTAAATGACAAAATATTTTCAGAGCAGTGCAGAGAATAACCCCTTTGAAATTTTGCCCCACGTTTAACAAACACCCTGTATTTTATATAGGCAAATTCATAAATGTTAAAATATATTAATTAATACATTTATGGAATGGATATTATATAAAAATAATAAATATGAAAAAAGTAAAAACATTCTACTTACATTTAAATCTCCAATTGCAGTGGCAAATAACAGTACTATAAGTCTTATAAAGTTCTTGAGAAACACTGAGCAAAATTGTCACTAAATAAACTAAACAAACACAAAATGAGGCACAAAAGTAGCGGCGAACTCGAACGTAGCGTAGCAAAATAAATAAAATGTAATGTATATGAATCACAACCATAGAACCATATCGATCGGAGTTTTATATTCGTCATCAGGTAGTAAAGGTACGCGAGGGTTGCCTGACTTCTACCTTCATACTACCGCCATCTAGGGAGATTGAAGAAAGCTTTATATGAATTCATTTTGGTAATCCGAGATCGCAGGGTATGGTTAATATAAACGAGGCGTGGCGCGCCCTATCGAGAGCGATTGCCGCTAGAGGGCAGTCAGTTCAAATCGCCGTAATGGCGGGACTTTTAAAATAAATGACAGTTAATAAACTACGAATATTACGACGTACCTGGTTGAACTCCAACACGTCCAACAGTTCGAACAGTTTCTTGTTCTTCTCGTTTTCCTTCAG
Source organism: Anthonomus grandis grandis (assembly GCF_022605725.1). Taxonomy (NCBI): domain Eukaryota; kingdom Metazoa; phylum Arthropoda; class Insecta; order Coleoptera; family Curculionidae; genus Anthonomus; species Anthonomus grandis. Next base: position 899 of record NW_026088618.1, on the reverse strand, counting down.
TTTGACGTAGTGCTGTTGCAGTCCGTGCAGGGTCAACTTGGCCTCGTCGTCCACGTAAACTTCCATCGGCTGAAAAAACGTTAAAAAGTTCCAAATCCGACTTTCACCAGCGCCCTCTGGTCAAATTCGCGAAACAAACGTTATCAGAGAGATTCCCATTTACGTAAATAATCACACACGATTCGTATGTCATATGTCCCTACGTGCTTATCATCATTGCAAATATGGAGAGTGAATAATGTCGAAGTTTATAGAAGATCTTTAGTATATTTTATTATGTATTTAAAGACAGTTATGTTAGTTCAGAATTTGGTTTCGAGGGTGACAGTTCATGGATAATTATGAGAGTTGACTTGACTTGTTGAGGTCAATTCAGGGAAAACTGTATACTCTTTTTGATCGTATTCTGCTAGACTTCGTTTAGTCAAGGTCATCATAAAAAAAAATCTATTAGGGTCAAATCTGGTGAGCGCGACGGCCAGTCTATTAGGAGTGTAATTTCTTCTTCTATCGATTTCAAACAAATTACAACTTGTGATCCGCTGTGTTGCAGAGGACAAAGTTATTTGCAAAGGTATATACTAGACCCAGAAAAATTGAATGCTACTGCAACGGCCCTAGCTACCTCAATTTTTAAACCAGAATGACGTTTTTACCCTTAAATCCATCCTCAGGAATCATAGTATAAGGATGTGAAAAAATCATGAGGATATCTTAAGTAGTTTCAAAGTTATGACTAAGAATGTCGGCTAAGGCATAAAAATTTTGTAATTTCAATGTGGTTCCAAAAACTTCCAAGTTTGATCGCTCTAGGACCTTATTGGATGAAATTGCCTCTAACTCAAGAAGTGTTTGAGGTACAAAAATCGTTTTTATATTAAATTGCTTGGTAAGAACGC
>NW_026088617.1:0-24388 GCF_022605725.1 Anthonomus grandis grandis | reverse complement strand
ACACATCTCGTGAGAGTCTATCGGGAAAATTCCAACGGTTTTGTCTTAGTTTCTTCCTTCTGAATCCAACGAGACCATCCGCAAGGTCGTAGCTTCTACGAGAGCCGAGATATGGCATTTTTGTAGCCCATTTTTGGCCTCAAAAACGGACGTCGAAAACGACTTTTTCAGGATTTTCAAAGTGCTCTCATTTCCTTAGTTCTGCTCGGATCCTGTTATAACCCGGTGTTTTCGTAATCTAGGTGATCAGAATAAGACGCTGGTATACTTAGTTTGACTTTGAAAAAAATCAATTTTTGGTGAAAAAATTCGATACGGGGGGGTATACCCGAAAAATGAAGAAACCCAAACTTTGAAGGCTCATATCTCGGCTTGTATATGAGCTATCGGGAAAATTCCAACGGTTTTGTCTTAGTTTCTTCCTTCTGAATCCAACGAGACCATCCGCAAGGTCGTAGCTTCTACGAGAGCCGAGATATGGCATTTTTGTAGCCCATTTTTGGCCTCAAAAACGGACGTCGAAAACGACTTTTTCAGGATTTTCAAAGTGCTCTCATTCCCTTAGTTCTGCTCGGATCCTGTTATAACCCGGTGTTTTCGTAATCTAGGTGATCAGAATAAGACGCTGGTATACTTAGTTTGATTTCGAAAAAATCAATTTTTGGTGAAAAAATTCGATACGGGGGGGTTATACCCGAAAAATGAAAAAACTCAAACTTTGAAGGTCGATATCTCGGCTTCTATGGGAGCTATCGTGAAAATTCCAACGGTTTTGTCTTAGTTTCGTCCTTCTGAATCCATCGAGACCATCCGCAAGGTCGTAGCTTTTACGAGAGCTGAGATATGGCATTTTTGTTGCCCATTTTTGGCCTCAAAAACGGACGTCGAAAACGACTTTTTCAGGATTTTCAAAGTGCTCTCATTCCCTTAGTTCTGCTCGGATCCTGTTATAACCCGGTGTTTTCGTAATCTAGGTGATCAGAATAAGACGCTGGTATACTTAGTTTGACTTTGAAAAAAATCAATTTTTGGTGAAAAAATTCGATACGGGGGGGTATACCCTATATATATAAATATAGTATATATAAATTATTAAAATTTAAAAATTATAGTTTTTGAGAAAAATCGAAATTTCGGTTTTTTACAATTAACATGTACTTTTTTATATCGAAAATTTTGCATAACTTTTTTGTTATTAAAGATAGAGCTTTCATTTAAAAACAGTCAAGTACTCCTAGCGAAGGGGCACCTTGCACATAATTATCAAAATTGAAAAAATTATAGTTTTTGAGAAAAATCGAAATTTCGGTTTTTCACAATTAACATGTACTTTTTTAGATCGAAAATTTTGCATAACTTTTTTGTTATTAAAGATAGAGCTTTCATTTAAAAACTGTTAAGTACTCCTAGCGAAGGGGCACCTTTCGCGTAATTATCAAAATTGAAAAAATTATAGTTTTTGAGAAAAATCGAAATTTCGGTTTTTTACAATTAACATGTACTTTTTTAGATCGAAAATTTTGCATAACTTTTTTGCTATTAAAGATAGAGCCTTCATTTAAAAACTGTTAAGTACTCCTAGCAGCGAAGAGGCATCTTGCACATAATTATTAAAATTTAAAAATTATAGTTTTTGAAAAAAATCGAAATTTCGGTTTTTTACAATTAACATGTACTTTTTTATATCGAAAATTTTGCATAACTTTTTTGTTATTAAAGATAGAGCTTTCATTTAAAAACAGTCAAGTACTCCTAGCGAAGGGGCACCTTGCACATAATTATCAAAATTGAAAAAATTATAGTTTTTGAGAAAAATCGAAATTTCGGTTTTTTACAATTAACATGTACTTTTTCTAGATCGAAAATTTTGCATAACTTTTTTGTTATTAAAGATAGAGCTTTCATTTAAAAACAGTCAAGTACTCCTAGCGAAGGGGCACCTTGCACATAATTATCAAAATTGAAAAAATTATAGTTTTTGAGAAAAATCGAAATTTCGGTTTTTTACAATTAACATGTACTTTTTTAGATCGAAAATTTTGCATAACTTTTTTGTTATTAAAGATAGAGCTTTCATTTAAAAACTGTTAAGTACTCCTAGCGAAGGGGCACCTTTCGCGTAATTATCAAAATTGAAAAAATTATAGTTTTTGAGAAAAATCGAAATTTCGGTTTTTTACAATTAACATGTACTTTTTTAGATCGAAAATCTTGCATAACTTTTTTGTTATTAAAGATAGACCTTTCATTTAAAAACTGCTAAGTACTCCTTGCAAAGGGGCACCTTGTACGTAATAATCAAAAACTAAAAAAATTGTAGTTTTTGAAAAAAATCTAAATTTCGGTTTTTTACAATTAACATGTACTTTTTTAGATCGAAAATTTTGCATAACTTTTTTGCTATTAAAGATAGAGCCTTCATTTAAAAACTGTTAAGTACTCCTAGCGAAGAGGCATCTTGCACATAATTATTAAAATTTAAAAAATTATAGTTTTTGAAAAAAATCGAAATTTCGGTTTTTTACAATTAACATGTACTTTTTTATATCGAAAATTTTGCATAACTTTTTTGTTATTAAAGATAGAGCTTTCATTTAAAAACAGTCAAGTACTCCTAGTGAAGGGGCACCTTGCACATAATTATCAAAATTGAAAAAATTATAGTTTTTGAGAAAAATCGAAATTTCGGTTTTTTACGATTAACATGTACTTTTTTAGATAGAAAATTTTGCATAACTTTTTTGTTATTAAAGATAGAGCTTCCATTTAAAAACTGCCAAGCACTCCTGGCAAAGGGGCACTTTGTACGTAATAATCAAAATCTAAAAAATTATAGTTTTTGAAAAAAATCGAAATTTCGGTTTTTTACAAATAACATGTACTTTTTTAGATCGAAAATTTTGCATACCTTTTTTGTTATTAAAGATAAAGCTTTCATTTAAAAACTGCCAAGCACTCCTGGCAAAGGAGCACCTTGCACATAATTATTAAAATTGAAAAAATTATAGTTTTTGAAAAAAATCGAAATTTCGGTTTTTTACAATTAACATGTACTTTTTTAGATCGAAAATGTTGCATAACTTTTTTGTTATTAAAGATAGAGCTTTCATTTAAAAACAGTCAGGTACTCCTAGCGAAGGGGCACCTTGCACATAATTATCAAAATTGAAAAAAATTATAGTTTTTGAGAAAAATCGAAATTTCGGTTTTTTACAATTAACATGTACTTTTTTAGATCGAAAATTTTGAAGGCTCATATCTCGGCTTCTATATGAATTATCATAAAAATTCCAACGGTTTTGTCTTAGTTTCGTCCTTCTGAATCCAACGAGACCATCCGCAAGGTCGTAGCTTCTACGAGAGCCGAGATATGGCATTTTTGTAGCCCATTTTTGGCGTCAAAAACGGACGTCGAAAACGACTTTTTCAGGATTTTCAAAGTGCTCTCATTCCCTTAGTTCTGCTCGGATCCTGTTATAACCCGGTGTTTTCGTAATCTAGGTGATCAGAATAAGACGCTGGTATACTTAGTTTGACTTTGAAAAAAATCAATTTTTGGTGAAAAAATTTGATACGGGGGGGTATACCCGAAAAATGAAGAAACCCAAACTTTGAAGGCTCATATCTCGGCTTGTATATGAGCTATCGGGAAAATTCCAACGGTTTTGTCTTAGTTTCTTCCTTCTGAATCCAACGAGACCATCCGCAAGGTCGTAGCTTCTACGAGAGCCGAGATATGGCATTTTTGTAGCCCATTTTTGGCCTCAAAAACGGACGTCGAAAACGACTTTTTCAGGATTTTCAAAGTGCTCTCATTTCCTTAGTTCTGCTCGGATCCTGTTATAACCCGGTGTTTTCGTAATCTAGGTGATCAGAATAAGACGCTGGTATACTTAGTTTGACTTTGAAAAAAATCAATTTTTGGTGAAAAAATTCGATACGGGGGGGTATACCCGAAAAATGAAGAAACCCAAACTTTGAAGGCTCATATCTCGGCTTGTATATGAGCTATCGGGAAAATTCCAACGGTTTTGTCTTAGTTTCTTCCTTCTGAATCCAACGAGACCATCCGCAAGGTCGTAGCTTCTACGAGAGCCGAGATATGGCATTTTTGTAGCCCATTTTTGGCCTCAAAAACGGACGTCGAAAACGACTTTTTCAGGATTTTCAAAGTGCTCTCATTCCCTTAGTTCTGCTCGGATCCTGTTATAACCCGGTGTTTTCGTAATCTAGGTGATCAGAATAAGACGCTGGTATACTTAGTTTGATTTCGAAAAAATCAATTTTTGGTGAAAAAATTCGATACGGGGGGGTATACCCGAAAAATGAAAAAACTCAAACTTTGAAGGTCGATATCTCGGCTTCTATGGGAGCTATCGTGAAAATTCCAACGGTTTTGTCTTAGTTTCGTCCTTCTGAATCCATCGAGACCATCCGCAAGGTCGTAGCTTTTACGAGAGCTGAGATATGGCATTTTTGTTGCCCATTTTTGGCCTCAAAAACGGACGTCGAAAACGACTTTTTCAGGATTTTCAAAGTGCTCTCATTCCCTTAGTTCTGCTCGGATCCTGTTATAACCCGGTGTTTTCGTAATCTAGGTGATCAGAATAAGACGCTGGTATACTTAGTTTGACTTTGAAAAAAATCAATTTTTGGTGAAAAAATTCGATACGGGGGGGTATACCCGAAAAATGAAGAAACCCAAACTTTGAAGGCTCATATCTCGGCTTGTATATGAGCTATCGGGAAAATTCCAACGGTTTTGTCTTAGTTTCGTCCTTCTGAATCCAACGAGACCATCCGCAAGGTCGTAGCTTCTACGAGAGCCGAGATATGGCATTTTTGTAGCCCATTTTTGGCCTCAAAATCGGACGTCGAAAACGACTTTTTCAGTATTTTCAAAGTGCTCTCATTCCCTTAGTTCTGCTCGGATCCTGTTATAACCCGGTGTTTTCGTAATCTAGGTGATCAGAATAAGACGCTGGTATAATTAGTTTGACTTTGAAAAAAATCAATTTTTGGTGAAAAAATTCGATACGGGGGGCTATACCCGAAAAATGAAAAAACCCAAATTTTGAAGGCTCATATCTCGGCTCCTATATGAGCTATCGTGAAAATTCCAACGGTTTTGTCTTAGTTTGGTCCTTCTGAATGCAACGAGACCATCCGCAAGGTCGTAGCTTCTACGAGAGCCGAGATATGGCATTTTTGTAGCCCATTTTTGGCCTCAAAAACGGACGTCGAAAACGACTTTTTCAGGATTTTCAAAGTGCTCTCATTCCCTTAGTTCTGCTCGGATCCTGTTATAACCCGGTGTTTTCGTAATCTAGGTGATCAGAATAAGACGCTGGTATACTTAGTTTGACTTTGAAAAAAATCAATTTTTGGTGAAAAAATTCGATACGGGGGGGTATACCCGAAAAATGAAGAAACCCAAACTTTGAAGGCTCATATCTCGGCTTGTATATGAGCTATCGGGAAAATTCCAACGGTTTTGTCTTAGTTTCTTCCTTCTGAATCCAACGAGACCATCCGCAAGGTCGTAGCTTCTACGAGAGCCGAGATATGGCATTTTTGTAGCCCATTTTTGGCCTCAAAAACGGACGTCGAAAACGACTTTTTCAGGATTTTCAAAGTGCTCTCATTCCCTTAGTTCTGTTCGGATCCTGTTATAACCCGGTGATTTCGTAATCTAGGTGATCAGAATAAGACGCTGGTATACTTAGTTTGATTTCGAAAAAATCAATTTTTGGTGAAAAAATTCGATACGGGGGGGTATACCCGAAAAATGAAAAAACCCAAACTTTGAAGGCTCCTTAGTTCTGCTCGGATCTTGTTATAACCCAGTGTTTTCGTAATCTAGGTGATCAGAATAATCCGCTGTTATAGTTAGTTGGAATTCGAATAAAAAAAAATTATGAAAAAATTTGAAAGAGGGGGGGGTATATAATTTCTTACTGATAAACAGTGTGGGGCGGGTGGGGGATATGGGTTGACTCACTCGTTCACATGTGAGCATATCTTTTATTCTCCAGCTCTCTCTGCAACGACCAGGACTAACTTCTCTTTCTAAAAATGACCGAAACAGTGGTGGGGGACGTATGTGCAGACATGTAGCACACTTTGTCATGGATCGCCTCCTTTATGGGCCCAGTATTCGGTCGGACCTGATACCTCAGTGGACGGTAGTGGTCGCTTTCTTTACCTACTTGATCAAGGACAATGTAGAGAGCAAACAGGTGGTTTTAATAGAAAACCTATTGGAGATGATTTTGGATGTCCAGCTGGACCAGAGCTGCTGGGTGCGGAAGGTCGGGGTATGCCCCGGAGAATTTGAATAAGGAGCTCGTGGTGCGGTACTGCAATCAGATACTGGGCATTTTAATGGACTGTTTGGATTATCACAATTTGGGGTAAGTTTCTTAACTTAAAAATTTTGAAAATTAAAAAAAAATATCAAACCACAAACAAAATATATAATGTAGCGAAACGACCTCTAAATTTGCTATAGTTCGTTCTATTAGAATATCGGGCGTCTTAAATTTTTTATTTATTTGTGGAAATGTGTGACATTCTTTAAACCCTACATTTCTGCTCGGAGTATTCGTATGATTATTACTTCGTTTATCACCATTTAATAAAGAAGTATGGCGCTTTTGACTCCGTGGTTCCGTTAAAAGGTTTTAATCCGGGTCAGTGCTTTTATTATTAATAGGTAAGGTTACAACTGTCCTGTTTCTTGGCTAGCAATTTATGTTATCTATTTTGTTATTAAAAGGTGTTAAAACTAAGCCCATAACTGAGGTGAATTAACTGAGATTTCCCGACATAAGTGGTTTCTTTGACATACGAACCCTCGGGACTAAAAATCCCATTACAATAAAAGTCCAAAAAAAACATTTATTGTTATAAGGTGCCCAAATGATGGGCAGAATGGCAGGTTTGGCAAATCAATAACTTCTTCCGAGTATTTGACACCGTTGAAAAAGAAGAAGAAGAAGAGAAGTAGCAGTAACGAGTGTGAGAGGGAAACGAGGTAGGAAAATGGACAGACAACCCTCTGGTTTCCTCCACTCCTGTGGGGCGTCTCATTGTCTATCCCTTTCCCTCCCTCATTTCTCTCGCACTTTGGCTACATTCTACTTCTCTTCTCCTTCTTCCTCTTTTTTAAATGCCTGGACAAAATTATTGATTTTTTACAAGCAGTTGAACCCAAAGTTTCTTCTGCTTCTTCTTTTTCTTCTTCTTCTTCTCTCTCTTTTTCTTTAAAAACCTCAGATACCTGGATTCCGTTTACATATACTTACTTTGAATAAATCTCTACCATGAGAATTACAAATAAAACATCTAATTTTGGCAGTGACAATTTATTAATTGATTGATTTTATTGACCGGCAAGCTTTCCTGTGATTATCACAGACTTTGTTTCTGGTGATCAAATCTCGATATGGATTTTAATGAGTTTTTAGTCCACATTATCAATATTGTCCATTTTCTAAGTCAATTCAGTAAAAATTCCAGGATTTATTTCTTAATAAATAAATAGGACCCGAAGAAAATAACTCGACAACGAGCTACTCAACTGTAGGTTCCTTGAAAGGTTCTACTCTTAATATAATAATTTACAAAATGATCGACCTATTCTTCCTTATCTAGGAACGAAAGCGAGCTGATCCTGGAGTCCCTGCAATCCTTCTCGAAACTCCTGAACAGTTTGCCAGGGTACAAATTCAGTTCCTTTCAAGTTACCGGAGCAGTGAGGATCAAGTTGCTATTCAGTCAAGAGGATCCACGTCTAAGGAGATCCTCGATCCAGTTATTAGGAGATCTGGCAACATCCTTTGGCCAGGAGACCAATTTGGAGGCATTCAAGGATCGAGTGAGATCCAAGGGAACCTCATCACTTTACTCTTGCATCTATGCGCTCCAGACGTGTATATTGTCAAGGTATGACTTTTTTGGATCATTTTACTCACTTAACTCATGCATGGACCCCATTTAGGCCTGTAAAAGTACAATGCAGAAGTTTGGCCCTTATCTGGATTTTCCGGAGGTATACCGCATGATCCAGGAGTGTTTGGGCGATGACACCGACTTGATGTTCACGGATTTTATTGGGGAGTTAATTAAACGCATGGTAAGTAAATGGCAGCACCTTAAATGTAATATTCATGCAGTTCGTCTGTGATATATTTTGAATTTAATTAGGGATTTATGGAATCAAAGATATCAAGGTTATTTGGGGGTCAAATCGAGGACGAGTTGGTTTAAAGGTGGCGTCTAAGGGCCAATCCCGCCCTTGTCATCGGTTTGTTCTACGCCGAACTACTACCCGAGAATAAACCGAAAGTTTCACTGGAAACTGTCTGTGATAAACTGAACAGACTGATGCAAGACGAGTCAGAAGAAGTTAGGATTAAGGCAAGTCAAGCTATATCGTGTTTGTTTTTATAATTATTGTAGAACGGAATGTGCTAGGGGGATAGTACGATTAAGTCTTTTAAATCAGTTTTTAGTAAGAAAATTTAAAAAAAGTCAACAGGGGTCAAAACTGACTTGTGGGTGGACTTTGTAGCTTATAAGTTTATCTCTGTCGCACTCATTGTAAAAAAAAAACTTGAAACGTGGAAAAACTGAAATTTCACAAAGTTTATTAGTTTTAAAATTTTGCATAACTTTTTTGTTATTAAAGATAGAGCTTTCATTTAAAAACTGTCAAGTACTCCATGCAAAGGGGCACCTTGCACATAATTATTAAAATTGAAAAAAATATAGTTTTTGAGAAAAATCGAAATTTATGTTTTTTACGATTAACATGTACTTTTTTAGATCGAAAATTTTGCATAACTTTTTTGTTATTAAAGATAGAGCTTTCATTTAAAAACTGCCAAGTACTCCTCGCAAAGGGGGCACCTTGCACATAATTATCAAAATTGAAAAAATTATAGTTTTTGAGAAAAATCGAAATTTAGGTTTTTTACGATTAACATGTACTTTTTTAGATCGAAAATTTTGCATAACTTTTTTGTTATTAAAGATAGAGCTTTCATTTAAAAACTGCCAGGTACTCCTCGCAAAGGGGCACCTTGCACATAATTATTAAAATTAAAAAAATTATAGTTTTTGACAAAAATCGAAATTTCGGTTTTTTACAATTAACATGTACTTTTTTAGATCGAAAATTTTGCATTACTTTTTTGTTATTAAAGATAGAGCTTTCATTTAAAAACAGTCAAGTACTCCTAGCGAAGGGGCACCTTGCACATAATTATTAAAATTGAAAAAATTATAGTTTTTGAGATAAATCGAAATTTTGGTTTTTTACAATTAACATGTACTTTTTTGGATAGAAAATTTTGCATAACTTTTTTGTTATTAAAGATAGAGCTTTCATTTAAAAACAGTCAAGTACTCCTAGCGAAGGGGCACCTTGCACATAATTATCATAATCGAAAAAATTATAGTTTTTGAGAAAAATCGAAATTTCGGTTTTTTACAATTAACATGTACTTTTTTAGATCGAAAATTTTGCATAACTTTTTTGTTATTAAAGATAGAGCTTTCATTTAAAAACTGCCAAGTACTCCTCGCAAAGGGGCACCTTGCACATAGTTATCAAAATTAAAAAAATTATAGTTTTTAAGAAAAATCGAAATTTTGGTTTTTTACAATTAACATGTACTTTTTTAGATCGAAAATTTTGCATAACTTTTTTGTTATTAAAGATAGAGCTTTCATTTAAAAACTGTTAAGTACTCCTAGCGAAGGGGCACCTTTCGCGTAATTATCAAAAATTGAAAAAATTATAGTTTTTGAGAAAAATCGAAATTTCGGTTTTTACGATTAACATGTACTTTTTACTCTCACGAGATGTGTATAACTTTTTTGTTATTAAAGATAGAGCTTTCATTTAAAAACAGTCAAGTACTCCTGGCAACGGAGCACCTTGCACATAATTATTAAAATTGAAAAAATTATAGTTTTTGAAAAAAATCGAAATTTCGGTTTTCTACAATTAACATGTACTTTTTTAGATCGAAAATGTTGCGTAACTTTTTTGTTATTAAAGATAGAGCTTTCATTTAAAAACTGCCAATTAATCCTCGCAAAGGGGCACCTTGTACGTAATAATCAAGAACTAAAAAAATTGTAGTTTTTGAGAAAAATCGAAATTTCGGTTTTTTACAATTAACATGTACTTTTTTAGATCGTAAATGTTGCGTAACTTTTTTGTTATTAAAGATAGAGCTTTCATTTAAAAACTGCCAAGTACTCCTCGCAAAGGGGCACCTTGTACGTAATAATCTAAAACTAAAAAAATTGTAGTTTTTGAAAAAAATCGAAATTTCGGTTTTTTACAATTAACATGTACTTTTTTAGATCGAAAATGTTGCATAACTTTTTTGTTATTAAAGATAGAGCTTTCATTTAAAAACAGTCAAGTACTCCTGGCAAAGGAGCACCTTGCACATAATTATTAAAATTGAAAAAATTATAGTTTTTGAAAAAAATCGAAATTTCGGTTTTTTACAAATAACATGTACATTTTTAGATCGAAAATTTTGCATAACTTTTTTGTTATTAAAGATAGAGCTTTCATTTAAAAACTGCCAAGTACTCCTCGCAAAGGGGCACCTTGTACGTAATAATCAAAATTGAAAAAATTATAGTTTTTGAGAAAAATCGAAATTTATGTTTTTTACGATTAACATGTACAATTTTAGATCGAAAATTTTGCATAACTTTTTTGTTATTAAAGATAGAGCTTTCATTTAAAAACTGTTAAGTACTCCTAGCAAAGGGGCACCTTTCGCGTAATTATCAAAATTAAAAAAATTATAGTTTTTGAGAAAAATCGAAATTTCGGTTTTTTACAATTAACATGTACTTTTTTAGATCGAAAATTTTGCATAATCTCTTTGTTATTAAAGATAGAGCTTTTATTTAAAAACTGCCAAGTACTCCTTGCAAAGGGGCACCTTGTACGTGATAATCAAAAACAAAAAAAATTGTAGTCTTTGAAATAAATCGAAATTTAGGTTTTTTACAATTAACATGTACTTTTTTATATCGAAAATTTTGCATAACTTTTTTGTTATTAAAGATAGAGCTTTTATTTAAGAACTGCCAAGTACTCCTTGCAAAGGGGCACCTTGTACGTGATAATCAAAAACTAAGAAAATTGTAGTCTTTGAAATAAATCGAAATTTAGGTTTTTTCCAATTAACATGTACTTTTTTAGATCAAAAATGTTGCATAACTTTTTTGTTATTAAAGATAGAGCTTTCATTTAAAAACAGTCAAGTACTCCTGGCAAAGGAGCACCTTGCACATAATTATTAAAATTGAAAAAATTATAGTTTTTGAAAAAAATCGAAATTTCGGTTTTTTACAAATAACATGTACATTTTTAGATCGAAAATTTTGCATAACTTTTTTGTTATTAAAGATAGAGCTTTCATTTAAAAACTGCCAAGTACTCCTCGCAAAGGGGCACCTTGCACATGATTATCAAAATTGAAAAAATTATAGTTTTTGGGAAAAATCGAAATTTAGGTTTTTTACGATTAACATGTACATTTTTAGATCGAAAATTTTGCATAACTTTTTTGTTATTAAAGATAGAGCTCTCATTTAAAAACTGCCAGGTACTCCTCGCAAAGGGGCACCTTGCACATAATTATCAAAATTGAAAAAATTATAGTTTTTGAGAAAAATCGAAATTTCGGTTTTTTACAATTAACATGTACTTTTTTAGATCGAAAATTTTGCATAACTTTTTTGTTCTTAAAGATAGAGCTTTCATTTAAAAACTGCCAAGTACTCCTCGCAAAGGGGCACCTTGCACATAATTATCAAAATTGAAAAAATTATTTTTTGAGAAAAATCGAAATTTAGGTTTTTTACGATTAACATGTACATTTTTAGATCGAAAATTATGCATAACTTTTTTGTTATTAAAGATAGAGCTTTCATTTAAAAACTGCCAGGTACTCCTCGCAAAGGGGCACCTTGCACATAATTATCAAAATTGAAAAAATTATAGTTTTTGAGAAAAATCGAAATTTCGGTTTTTTACGATTAACATGTACTTTTTTAGATCGAAAATTTTGCATAACTTTTTTGTTATTAAAGATAGAACTTTCATTTAAAAACAGTCAAGTACTCCTAGCGAAGGGGCACCTTGCACATAATTATTAAAATTGAAAAAATTATAGTTTTTGAGAAAAATCGAAATTTTGGTTTTTTACAATTAACATGTACTTTTTTGGATCGAAAATTTTGCATAACTTTTTTGTTATTAAAGATAGAGCTTTCATTTAAAAACAGTCAAGTACTCCTAGCGAAGGGGCACCTTGCACATAATTATCATAATCGAAAAAATTATAGTTTTTGAGAAAAATCGAAATTTCGGTTTTTTACAATTAACATGTACTTTTTATATCGAAAATTTTGTATAACTTTTTTGTTATTAAAGATAGAGCTTTCATTTAAAAACTGCCAAGTACTCCTCGCAAAGAGGCACCTTGCACATAATTATTAAAATTGAAAAAATTATAGTTTTTGAAAAAAATCGAAATTTCGGTTTTTTTACAATTAACATGTACTTTTTGAGATCGAAAATTTTGCATAACTTTTTTGTTATTAAAGATAGAGCTTTCATTTAAAAACAGTCAAGTACTCCTAGCGAAGGGGCACCTTGCACATAATTATCAAAACTGAAAAAATTATAGTTTTTGAGAAAAATCGAAATTTCGGTTTTTTACAATTAACATGTAACTCTCACGAGATGTGTTTTTTTAGATCGAAAATTTTGCATAACTTTTTTGTTATTAAAGATAGAGCTTTCATTTAAAAACAGTCAAGTACTCCTGGCAACGGAGCACCTTGCACATAATTATTAAAATTGAAAAAATTATAGTTTTTGAAAAAAATCGAAATTTCGGTTTTCTACAATTAACATGTACTTTTTTAGATCGAAAATGTTGCGTAACTTTTTTGTTATTAAAGATAGAGCTTTCATTTAAAAACTGCCAAGTAATCCTCGCAAAGGGGCACCTTGTACGTAATAATCAAGAACTAAAAAAATTGTAGTTTTTGAGAAAAATCGAAATTTCGGTTTTTTTACAATTAACATGTACTTTTTTAGATCGAAAATGTTGCGTAACTTTTTTGTTATTAAAGATAGAGCTTTCATTTAAAAACTGCCAAGTACTCCTCGCAAAGGGGCACCTTGTACGTAATAATCTAAAACTAAAAAAAATTGTAGTTTTTGAAAAAAATCGAAATTTCGGTTTTTTACAATTAACATGTACTTTTTTAGATCGAAAATGTTGCATAACTTTTTTGTTATTAAAGATAGAGCTTTCATTTAAAAACAGTCAATTACTCCTGGCAAAGGAGCACCTTGCACATAATTATTAAAATTGAAAAAATTATAGTTTTTGAAAAAAATCGAAATTTCGGTTTTTTACAAATAACATGTACATTTTTAGATCGAAAATTTTGCATAACTTTTTTGTTATTAAAGATAGAGCTTTCATTTAAAAACTGCCAAGTACTCCTCGCAAAAGGGGGCACCTTGTACGTAATAATCAAAATTGAAAAAATTATAGTTTTTGGGAAAAATCGAAATTTAGGTTTTTTACGATTAACATGTAACTTTTTTAGATCGAAAATTTTGCATAACTTTTTTGTTATTAAGATAGAGCTTCCATTTAAAAACAGTCAAGTACTCCTCGCAAAGGGGCATCTTGCACATAATTATCAAAATTGAAAAAATTGTAGTCTTTGAAATAAATCGAAATTTCGGTTTTTTACAATTAACATGTACATTTTTAGATCGAAAATTTTGCATAACTTTTTTGTTATTAAAGATAGAGCTCTCATTTAAAAACTGCCAGGTACTCCTCGCAAAGGGGCACCTTGCACATAATTATCAAAATTGAAAAAATTTTAGTTTTTGAGAAAAATCGAAATTTCGGTTTTTTTACGATTAACATGTACTTTTTTAGATCGAAAATTTTTGCATAACTTTTTTGTTATTAAAGATAGAGCTTTCATTTAAAAACTGCCAAGTACTCCTCGCAAAGGGGCACCTTGCACATAATTATCAAAATTGAAAAAATTATAGTTTTTGAAAAAAATCGAAATTTCGGTTTTTTACAAATAACATGTACATTTTTAGATCGAAAATTTTGCATAACTTTTTTGTTATTAAAGATAGAGCTCTCATTTAAAAACTGCCAGGTACTCCTCGCAAAGGGGCACCTTGCACATAATTATCAAAATTGAAAAAATTTTAGTTTTTGAGAAAAATCGAAATTTCGGTTTTTTACGATTAACATGTACTTTTTTAGATCGAAAATTTTGCATAACTTTTTTGTTATTAAAGATAGAGCTTCCATTTAAAAACAGTCAAGTACTCCTCGCAAAGGGGCATCTTGCACATAATTATCAAAATTGAAAAAATTGTAGTCTTTGAAATAAATCGAAATTTCGGTTTTTTACAATTAACATGTACTTTTTTAGATCGAAAATTTTGCATAACTTTTTTTGTTCTTAAAGATAGAGCTTTCATTTAAAAACTGCCAAGTACTTTTCGCAAAGGGGCACCTTGCACATAATTATCAAAATTGAAAAAATTATTTTTTGAGAAAAATCGAAATTTAGGTTTTTTACGATTAACATGTACATTTTTAGATCGAAAATTATGCATAACTTTTTTGTTATTAAAGATAGAGCTTTCATTTAAAAACTGCCAGGTACTCCTCGCAAAGGGGCACCTTGCACATAATTATCAAAATTGAAAAAATTATTTTTTGAGAAAAATCGAAATTTCGGACTCTCACGAGATGTGTTACTTTTTTAGATCGAAAATTTTGCATAACTTTTTTGTTATTAAAGATAGAGCTTTCATTTAAAAACTGCCAGGTACTCCTCGCAAAGGGGCACCTTGCACATAATTATCAAAATTGAAAAAATTATAGTTTTTGAGAAAAATCGAAATTTCGGTTTTTTACGATTAACATGTACTTTTTTAGATCGAAAATTTTGCATAACTTTTTTGTTATTAAAGATAGAGCTTTCATTTAAAAACTGCCAAGTACTCCTCGCAAAGGGGCACCTTGCACATAATTATCAAAATTAAAAAAATTATAGTTATTGAGAAAAATCGAAATTTCGGTTTTTTACGATTAACATGTACTTTTTTAGATCGAAAATTTTGCATAACTTTTTTGTTATTAAAGATAGAGCTCTCATTTAAAAACTGCCAGGTACTCCTCGCAAAGGGGCACCTTGTACGTAATAATCAAAATTGAAAAAATTATAGTTTTTGGGAAAAATCGAAATTTCGGTTTTTTACGATTAACATGTACATTTTTAGATCGAAAATTTTGCATAACTTTTTTGTTATTAAAGATAGAGCTCTCATTTAAAAACTGCCAGGTACTCCTCGCAAAGGGGCACCTTGCACATAATTATCAAAATTGAAAAAATTATAGTTTTTGAGAAAAATCGAAATTTCGGTTTTTTACAAATAACATGTACATTTTTAGATCGAAAATTTTGCATAACTTTTTTGTTATTAAAGATAGAGCTTTCATTTAAAAACTGTTAAGTACTCCTAGCGAAAAGGCACCTTTCGCGTAATTATCAAAATTGAAAAAATTATAGTTTTTGAGAAAAATCGAAAATTCGGTTTTTTACATCTAACATGTACTTTTTTAGATCAAAAATTTTGCATAATCTCTTTGTTATTAAAGATAGAGCTTTCATTTAAAAACTGCCAAGTACTCCTCGCAAAGGGGCACCTTGCACATAATTATCAAAATTAAAAAAGTTATAGTTTTTGAGAAAAATCGAAATTTCGGTTTTTTACAATTAACATGTACTTTTCTATATCGAAAATTTTGCATAACTTTTTTGTTATTAAAGATAGAGCTTTTATTTAAAAACGGCCAAGTGCTCCTCGCAAAGGGGCAGCTTGCACATAATTATTAAAATTGAAAAAATTATAGTTTTTGAGAAAAATCGAAATTTCGGTTTTTTACGATTAACATGTACTTTTTTAGATCGAAAATTTTGCATAACTTTTTTGTTATTAAAGATAGAGCTTTCATTTAAAAACTGCCAGGTACTCCTCGCAAAGGGGCAGCTTGCACATAATTATTAAAATTGAAAAAATTATAGTTTTTGAGAAAAATCGAAATTTCGGTTTTTTACGATTAACATGTACTTTTTTAGATCGAAAATTTTGCATAACTTTTTTGTTATTAAAGATAGAGCTTTCATTTAAAAACTGCCAAGTACTCCTCGCAAAGGGGCACCTTGCACATAATTATCAAAATTAAAAAAATTATAGTTTTTGAGAAAAATCGAAATTTAGGTTTTTTACGATTAACATGTACATTTTTAGATCGAAAATTTTGCATAACTTTTTTGTTATTAAAGATAGAGCTCTCATTTAAAAACTGCCAGGTACTCCTCGCAAAGGGGCACCTTGCACATAATTATCAAAATTGAAAAAATTATAGTTTTTGAGAAAAATCGAAATTTCGGTTTTTTACGATTAACATGTACTTTTTTAGATCGAAAATTTTGCATAACTTTTTTGTTATTAAAGATAGAGCTTCCATTTAAAAACAGTCAAGTACTCCTCGAAAAGGGGCACCTTGCACATAATTATCAAAATTGAAAAAATTATAGTTATTGAGAAAAATCGAAATTTCGGTTTTTTACGATTAACATGTACATTTTTAGATCGAAAATTTTGCATAACTTTTTTGTTATTAAAGATAGAGCTTTCATTTAAGAACTTCCAAGTACTCCTCGCAAAGGGGCAGCTTGCACATGATTATTAAAATTGAAAAAATTATAGTTTTTGAGAAAAATCGAAATTTCGGTTTTTTACGATTAACATGTACTTTTTTAGATCAAAAATTTTGCATAATCTCTTTGTTATTAAAGATAGAGCTTTCATTTAAAAACTGCCAAGTACTCCTCGCAAAGGGGCACCTTGCACATAATTATCAAAATTAAAAAAGTTATAGTTTTTGAAAAAAATCGAAATTTCGGTTTTTTACAATTAACATGTACTTTTCTATATCGAAAATTTTGCATAACTTTTTTGTTATTAAAGATAGAGCTTTCATTTAAAAACGGCCAAGTGCTCCTCGCAAAGGGGCAGCTTGCACATAATTATTAAAATTGAAAAAATTATAGTTTTTGAGAAAAATCGAAATTTCGGTTTTTTACGATTAACATGTACTTTTTTAGATCGAAAATTTTGCATAACTTTTTTGTTATTAAAGATAGAGCTTTCATTTAAAAACTGCCAGGTACTCCTCGCAAAGGGGCAGCTTGCACTCTCACGAGATGTGTGAAAAAATTATAGTTTTTGAGAAAAATCGAAATTTCGGTTTTTTACGATTAACATGTACTTTTTTAGATCGAAAATTTTGCATAACTTTTTTGTTATTAAAGATAGAGCTTTCATTTAAAAACTGCCAAGTACTCCTCGCAAAGGGGCACCTTGCACATAATTATCAAAATTGAAAAAATTATAGTTATTAAGAAAAATCGAAATTTCAGTTTTTTACGATTAACATGTACATTTTTAGATCGAAAATTTTGCATAACTTTTTTGTTATTAAAGATAGAGCTTTCATTTAAGAACTTCCAAGTACTCCTCGCAAAGGGGCACCTTGCACATAATTATCAAAATTGAAAAAACTATAGTTTTTGAGGAAAAATCGAAATTTCGGTTTTTTACGATTAACATGTACTTTTTTAGATCGAAAATTTTGCATAACTTTTTTGTTATTAAAGATAGAGCTTTCATTTAAAAACTGCCAAGTACTCCTCGCAAAGGGGCACCTTGCACATAATTATCAAAATTGAAAAAATTATAGTTATTGAGAAAAATCGAAATTTCGGTTTTTTACGATTAACATGTACATTTTTAGATCGAAAATTTTGCATAACTTTTTTGTTATTAAAGATAGAGCTTTCATTTAAGAACTTCCAAGTACTCCTCGCAAAGGGGCACCTTGCACATAATTATCAAAATTGAAAAAATTATAGTTTTTGAGAAAAATTGAAATTTCGGTTTTTTACGATTAACATGTACTTTTTTAGATCGAAAATTTTGCATAACTTTTTTGTTATTAAAGATAGAGCTTTCATTTAAAAACTGCCAAGTACTCCTCGCAAAGGGGCACCTTGCACATAATTATCAAAATTGAAAAAATTATAGTTTTTGAGAAAAATCGAAATTTAGGTTTTTTACGATTAACATGTACTTTTTTAGATCGAAAATTTTGCATAACTTTTTTGTTATTAAAGATAGAGCTTTCATTTAAAAACTGTTAAGTACTCCTAGCGAAGGGGCACCTTTCGCGTAATTATCAAAATTGAAAAAATTATAGTTTTTGAGAAAAATCGAAATTTCGGTTTTTTACAATTAACATGTACTTTTTTTAGATCGAAAATTTTGCATAACTTTTTTGTTATTAAAGATAGACCTTTCATTTAAAAACTGCCAAGTACTCCTCGCAAAGGGGCACCTTGTACGTAATAATCAAAAACTAAAAAAATTGTAGTTTTTGAAAAAAAATCTAAATTTCGGTTTTTTTACTATTAACATGTACTTTTTTAGATCGAAAATTTTGCATAACTTTTTTGCTATTAAAGATAGAGCCTTCATTTAAAAACTGTTAAGTACTCCTAGCTAAGAGGCATCTTGCACATAATTATTAAAATTTAAAAAATTATAGTTTTTGAAAAAAATCGAAATTTCGGTTTTTTACAATTAACATGTACTTTTTTAGATCGAAAATTTTGCATAACTTTTTTGTTATTAAAGATAGACCTTTCATTTAAAAACTGCCAAGTACTCCTCGCAAAGGGGCACCTTGTACGTAATAATCAAAAACTAAAAAAATTGTAGTTTTTGAAAAAAATCTAAATTTCGGTTTTTTTACTATTAACATGTACTTTTTTAGATCGAAAATTTTGCATAACTTTTTTGCTATTAAAGATAGAGCCTTCATTTAAAAACTGTTAAGTACTCCTAGCTAAGAGGCATCTTGCACATAATTATTAAAATTTAAAAAATTATAGTTTTTGAAAAAAATCGAAATTTCGGTTTTTTACGATTAACATGTACTTTTTTAGATCGAAAATTTTGCATAACTTTTTTGTTATTAAAGATAGAGCTTTCATTTAAAAACTGTTAAGTACTCCTAGCGAAGGGGCACCTTTCGCGTAATTATCAAAATTGAAAAAATTATAGTTTTTGAGAAAAATCGAAATTTCCGTTTTTTACAATTAACATGTACTTTTTTAGATCGAAAATTTTGCACAACTTTTTTGTTATTAAAGATAGACCTTTCATTTAAAAACTGCCAAGTACTCCTCGCAAAGGGGCACCTTGTACGTAATAATCAAAAACTAAAAAAATTGTAGTTTTTGAAAAAAAATCTAAATTTCGGTTTTTTTACAATTAACATGTACTTTTTTAGATCGAAAATTTTGCATAACTTTTTTGCTATTAAAGATAGAGCCTTCATTTAAAAACTGTTAAGTACTTCTAGCGAAGAGGCATCTTGCACATAATTATTAAAATTTAAAAAATTATAGTTTTTGAAAAAAATCGAAATTTCGGTTTTTTACAATTAACATGTACTTTTTTATATCGAAAATTTTGCATAACTTTTTTGTTATTAAAGATAGAGCTTTCATTTAAAAACAGTCAAGTACTCCTAGCAAAGGGGCACCTTGCACATAATTATCAAAATTGAAAAAATTATAGTTTTTGAGAAAAATCGAATTTTCGGTTTTTTACAATTAACATGTACTTTTTTAGATCGAAAATTTTGCATTACTTTTTTGTTATTAAAGATAGAGCTTTCATTTAAAAACAGTCAAGTACTCCTAGCGAAGGGGCACCTTTCGCGTAATTATCAAAATTGAAAAAATTATAGTTTTTGAGAAAAATCGAAATTTCGGTTTTTTTACAATTAACATGTACTTTTTTAGATCGAAAATTTTGCATAACTTTTTTGTTATTAAAGATAGAGCTTTCATTTAAAAACTGCCAAGTACTCCTCGCAAAGGGGCACCTTGCGCATAATTATCAAAATTAAAAAAATTATAGTTTTTGAGAAAAATCGAAATTTCTGTTTTTTACAATTAACATGTACTTTTTTATATCGAAAATTTTGCATAACTTTTTTGTTATTAAAGATAGAGCTTTTATTTAAAAACTGCCAAGTACTCCTTGCAATGGGGCACCTTGTACGTGATAATCAAAAACTAAGAAAATTGTAGTCTTTGAAATAAATCGAAATTTAGGTTTTTTACAATTAACATGTACTTTTTTAGATCGAAAATTTTGCATAACTTTTTTGTTATTAAAGATAGAGCTTTCATTTAAAAACTGCCAAGTACTCCTCGCAAAGGGGCACCTTGCACATAATTATCAAAATTGAAAAAATTATAGTTTTTGGGAAAAATCGAAATTTAGGTTTTTTACGATTAACATGTACATTTTTAGATCGAAAATTTTGCATAACTTTTTTGTTATTAAAGATAGAGCTTTCTTGTTATTAAAGATAGAGCTTTCATTTAAGAACTTCCAAGTACTCCTCGCAAAGGGGCACCTTGCACATAATTATCAAAATTGAAAGAATTATAGTTTTTGAGAAAAATCGAAATTTCGGTTTTTTACGATTAACATGTACTTTTTTAGATCGAAAATTTTGCATAACTTTTTTGTTATTAAAGATAGAGCTTTCTTGTTATTAAAGATAGAGCTTTCATTTAAGAACTTCCAAGTACTCCTCGCAAAGGGGCACCTTGCACATAATTATCAAAATTGAAAAAATTATAGTTTTTGAGAAAAATCGAAATTTAGGTTTTTTACGATTAACATGTACTTTTTTAGATCGAAAATTTTGCATAACTTTTTTGTTATTAAAGATAGAGCTTTCATTTAAAAACTGTTAAGTACTCCTAGCGAAGGGGCACCTTTCGCGTAATTATCAAAATTGAAAAAATTATAGTTTTTGAGAAAAATCGAAATTTCGGTTTTTTACAATAACATGTACTTTTTAGATCGAAAATTTTGCATAACTTTTTTGTTATTAAAGATAGACCTTTCATTTAAAAACTGCCAAGTACTCCTCGCAAAGGGGCACCTTGTACGTAATAATCAAAAACTAAAAAAAATTGTAGTTTTTGAAAAAAATCTAAATTTCGGTTTTTTACTATTAACATGTACTTTTTTAGATCGAAAATTTTGCATAACTTTTTTGCTATTAAAGATAGAGCCTTCATTTAAAAAACTGTTAAGTACTCCTAGCAAAGAGGCATCTTGCACATAATTATTAAAATTTAAAAAATTATAGTTTTTGAAAAAAATCGAAATTTCGATTTTTTACAATTAACATGTACTTTTTTAGATCGAAAATTTTGCATAACTTTTTTGTTATTAAAGATAGACCTTTCATTTAAAAACTGCCAAGTACTCCTCGCAAAGGGGCACCTTGTACGTAATAATCAAAAACTAAAAAAATTGTAGTTTTTGAAAAAAATCTAAATTTCGGTTTTTTACTATTAACATGTACTTTTTTAGATCGAAAATTTTGCATAACTTTTTTGCTATTAAAGATAGAGCCTTCATTTAAAAACTGTTAAGTACTCCTAGCAAAGAGGCATCTTGCACATAATTATTAAAATTTAAAAAATTATAGTTTTTGAAAAAAATCGAAATTTCCGTTTTTTACAATTAACATGTACTTTTTTATATCGAAAATTTTGCATAACTTTTTTGTTATTAAAGATAGAGCTTTCATTTAAAAACTGTTAAGTACTCCTAGCGAAGGGGCACCTTTCGCGTAATTATCAAAATTGAAAAAATTATAGTTTTTGAGAAAAATCGAAATTTCCGTTTTTTACAATTAACATGTACTTTTTTAGATCGAAAATTTTGCACAACTTTTTTGTTATTAAAGATAGACCTTTCATTTAAAAACTGCCAAGTACTCCTCGCAAAGGGGCACCTTGTACGTAATAATCAAAAACTAAAAAAATTGTAGTTTTTGAAAAAAATCTAAATTTCGATTTTTTACAATTAACATGTACTTTTTTAGATCGAAAATTTTGCATAACTTTTTTGCTATTAAAGATAGAGCCTTCATTTAAAAACTGTTAGGTACTCCTAGCGAAGAGGCATCTTGCACATAATTATTAAAATTTAAAAAATTATAGTTTTTAAAAAAAATCGAAATTTCGGTTTTTTACAATTAACATGTACTTTTTTATATCGAAAATTTTGCATAACTTTTTGTTATTAAAGATAGAGCTTTCATTTAAAAACAGTCAAGTACTCCTAGCAAAGGGGCACCTTGCACATAATTATCAAAATTGAAAAAATTATAGTTTTTGAGAAAAATCGAAATTTCGGTTTTTTTACAATTAAACATGTACTTTTTTAGATCGAAAATTTTGCATTACTTTTTTGTTATTAAAGATAGAGCTTTCATTTAAAAACAGTCAAGTACTCCTAGCGAAGGGGCACCTTTCGCGTAATTATCAAAATTGAAAAAATTATAGTTTTTGAGAAAAATCGAAATTTCGGTTTTTTACAATTAACATGTACTTTTTTAGATCGAAAATTTTGCATAACTTTTTTGTTATTAAAGATAGAGCTTTCATTTAAAAACTGCCAAGTACTCCTCGCAAAGGGGCACCTTGCACATAATTATCAAAATTAAAAAAATTATAGTTTTTGAGAAAAATCGAAATTTCTGTTTTTTACAATTAACATGTACTTTTTTATATCGAAAATTTTGCATAACTTTTTTGTTATTAAAGATAGAGCTTTCATTTAAAAACTGCAAAGTACTCCTCGCAAAGGGGCACCTTGCACATAATTATCAAAATGAAAAAATTATAGTTTTTGGGAAAAATCGAAATTAGGTTTTTTACGATTAACATGTACATTTTTAGATCGAAAATTTTGCATAACTTTTTTGCTATTAAAGATAGAGCTTTCATTTAAAAACTGTTAAGTACTCCTAGCGAAGGGGCACCTTTCGCGTAATTATCAAAATTGAAAAAATTATAGTTTTTAAGAAAAATCGAAATTTCGGTTTTTTACAATTAACATGTACTTTTTTAGATCGAAAATTTTGCATAACTTTTTTGCTATTAAAGATAGAGCCTTCATTTAAAAACTGTTAAGTACTCCTAGCGAAGAGGCATCTTGCATATAATTATTAAAATTTAAAAAATTATAGTTTTTGAAAAAAATCGAAATTTCGGTTTTTTACAATTAACATGTACTTTTTTATATCGAAAATTTTGCATAACTTTTTTGTTATTAAAGATAGAGCTTTCATTTAAAAACTGCCAAGTACTCCTCGCAAAGGGGCACCTTGCACATAATTATCAAAATTGAAAAAATTATAGTTTTTAAGAAAAATCGAAATTTCGGTTTTTTACAATTAACATGTACTTTTTTAGATCGAAAATTTTGCATAACTTTTTTGTTATTAAAGATAGAGCTTTCATTTAAAAACTGTTAAGTACTCCTAGCGAAGGGGCACCTTTCGCGTAATTATCAAAATTGAAAAAATTATAGTTTTTGAGAAAAATCGAAATTTCGGTTTTTTACGATTAACATGTACTTTTTTAGATCGAAAATTTTGCATTCCTTTTTTGTTATTAAAGATAGAGCTTTCATTTAAAAACAGTCAAGTACTCCTAGCGAAGAGGCATCTTGCACATAATTATTAAAAATTAAAAAATTATAGTTTTTGAAAAAAATCGAAATTTCGGTTTTTTACAATTAACATGTACTTTTTTATATCGAAAATTTTGCATAACTTTTTTGTTATTAAAGATAGAGCTTTCATTTAAAAACAGTCAAGTACTCCTAGCGAAGGGGCACCTTGCACATAATTATCAAAATTGAAAAAAATTATAGTTTTTGAGAAAAATCGAAATTTCGGTTTTTTACAATTAACATGTACTTTTTTAGATCGAAAATTTTGCATAACTTTTTTGTTATTAAAGATAAAGCTTTCATTTAAAAACTGTTAAGTACTCCTAGCGAAGGGGCACCTTTCGCGTAATTATCAAAATTGAAAAAATTATAGTTTTTGAGAAAAATCGAAATTTCAGTTTTTTACAATTAACATGTACTTTTTTAGATCGAAAATCTTGCATAACTTTTTTGTTATTAAAGATAGAGCTTTCATTTAAAAACTGCCAAGTACTCCTTGCAAAGGGGCACCTTGTACGTAATAATCAAAAACTAAAAAAATTGTAGTTTTTGAAAAAAATCTAAATTTCGGTTTTTTAACTCTCACGAGATGTG